>NC_060281.1:37911031-38204602 GCF_021613505.1 Equus quagga
GGGGGACGGTGGTTGTTTGAAGAACCGATAGGCTGGTTCCCAGGTAGTTAAATTCTCGGTTCCCAGAGCCCGGTCATCACCGAGCGCGCTCCGGAGGAAGCTGCCGCACCAACCGCGGATTCTGAGGTCCGCTCCCCAGGATTGCTAACCAGAGTGACTTCCGCAATTTTCACATTAAAGAAAGATGGAATGCAATATTTGCTCCTAAACAAACTACGCGATTGCCAGGAATTCTAAAGTGGGTGACGAAATACAAAAGTAAGTTGTTGACCTCCCCGTCGGGGAATCGAACCCCGGTCTCCCGCGTGACAGGCGGGGATACTCACCACTATACTAACGAAGAAGAAGTCGGTTACAGCCTCTTACGGATGTCTAATAAAGTGAAACACTGCGGTCGGCCTTCTTTTAGCCTATAGGTTTGTGTTCCACTTGCTTGCATACCTTTGGCAAATCTGCATCTGAACGCCCTGGGATTGTCCGCCACCAACCAAGCCTCATTCCAGCCCCTCTCGCTCCAGCCGGCTCCGCCCTAGAGCTGAAAAGCTCGGGCCTGGCAGGACAGCCTGCTCTTTTGACAGTGACGGTTTCGTTTTCTCTGACGGTGTTTCTCGTACTAGATTTGCAAGCAGTGAATCTAGGCGACGAAAGCAGTTGAACCTTTGATCCATGGAATCTCTCTGCAAATTAACCAAAGACTGTGATCTAGGAAATAAGGCTTATTTCCGTGGGGAAAGAAAACACTATAAAGAGTTGTCTTGAAAATGCAGGCTTCAAGCGGGTTTGGAGGGCAAGGAAACACGAGGTGTCCCCCAGATCTGCGCGGAGGTTCCGCTGATAGGAAAATAAGTAGGGCTCTTCTTACTAAGGCACCTTTAATTTTAATAAAAATAGTGGAGTAATAATAACTTCCATTGCCCGTTGCTATGGATTTTGGCCTGGGCCAAGCCGAACAAGTTTAATCAAGGATGTTACACATTCCGGTTTGTTTCAGTTTTCTCTCTCCGCTGAGAAATCCCCAGTTATTCTCGCTCGGAAGAAAAAAACGTAGCTTCCGTAGTCGGCAGGATTCGAACCTGCGCGGGGAGACCCCAATGGATTTCTAGTCCATCGCCTTAACCACTCGGCCACGACTACACGGCCTCATGGGGTTTTTTTTTTTTCAAATTATAGACAGGAAAGAACACAAACCAGAGTAACCGTTGCCCGATGTGCAAGAAAATAAACTTTGTGAGTTGAACACAAACCTTCGGGTAAAATGAGGATTTGGTAAAAAAAATTAAAAAGCCGCCCTCTTGCCGCCTAGGCAATTGAAAGCCCTGGGATGAGGGTCCTCACCTCTGAGCACCAGCCTTTCAAGCAAACGAGTCAATTCAGTAAACCGCCAGCGAGGCCTGCCTGCTCTGGGGACCAGGCTGTGGTCTGAGCTCGGGCTCTCCCCTCTAGAGTGGCCACAACCAGAACCAAACTTTGCTTACTCCGAGGCGGAGTCAGGCCCTAACTTCCAGTCGCCTCTGATGTATTGCCTTTGAACAACTCATCTTCCAATAGTCCTGGACGATCATAAGCACAATGAAGACAGAGTGGGAGATTAGATAGCTTGTGTGAAATCACCACTTTGACCGAGGAGGAAACAGGGCAGAAATAGCTGGTGAATTGCAGTTACAATGTCCACTGCAACACTGTAAAAGCAAAAAAAAAAAAAAAAAAACCAGGAAGTAATCTGTTCATCGTTAAAGTATTAGTTTTATGCATTCCTACTGCAGGGAACCGTGCAGCTGTTAAAGAATTAGATCCTTATCGTTTTACTTGGAAAATGTGTGTGAACATTAATACACAAAACAACAAATATAAATAGTCCCATTTATATAAAATGAAACCCAAAATTAAACAAATACATTTTAAAAAATCTGAAAGGATACTGACCATCTAACAAGAGAGCAAAGTGGAGTGGAAGTAAGAAATAAAAATGTCTATTTCAGTTACTTTTGTATTCTTTAATTTTTTCATAATAGGCATTGCTTTCTGCATTATTTTTGTAACTGGAAAATATATAAATGGAAAAACAGGTTAAAATCAATATGCCACTACATATTCTTACATCAAAAATCTGGATAGGTATTAACGAAAAACTTAATACTAGTTTCCCTTGGGTTTTGGAACATAGCTTCTCCTTGTTTTCTTCTTTCAGCTTTTCTCTCTCTTTCAAATTTTCAGGTAAAGCGTATGTATTTCTTTGTGTTTAGATTTAAAGTATCCCCACACTTTCTTTAAAACTGTAAGATGATTCCACATCGCTTGTCATTTGTTTGAAGAAACACGGACATGGCACCCCTTGGCAAGCCATGGAAGATTAGCCCTGAGCTAACATCTGCTGCCATTCCTCCTCTTTTTGCTGAGGAAGACTGGCCCTGAGCTAACATCCGTGCCCATCTTACTCTACTTTATATGTGGGAGGCCTACCACAGCATGGCTTGCCAAGCGGTGCCATGTCCGCACCTGGGATCGGAACCAGCGAACCACGGGCCGCCGAGAAGCGGAACGCGCACACTTAATCACTCTGCCACGGGGCTGACCCCTATTATGTCTTGTTGATGTATTTATTCCCTTATCACTATGAAATGTCCCTCTTGATCTGTTTCCAGGCAATAAGCAGGGACAATTTGTTTCTCATTTGTTCTCCTTCTCCCAGGTATCAAAGTTAGTCACTGTCTGAAGTTGTTTACTGTGTGAAGAACATTGTTTGATATACTTTATTCAGTTTTCTATTTTACGGTGGCAGAGTAAGTCTGGTCCCAGGTTCTCCACCATGGCAAAAAAGAGAAGTGCTTCTGGCATAGATCATTTTAAGTCCACCAATCTGACTTTAAATCTTGGTGGGATATCATCTTTCCCTTTGTGTGTGTTTATTCATCCTTTTCTTCCATGATCCTCTCCTTAAATATACACATTACTGCAACTAACTCTATTCCTGGTCAACACTGTAAGGGTTAACAGTTAGAACAAGTCCATAAAAAAAATTGCAGTCAAGATTCAATAAGCAAAAACAGTGGGATGGATATATACACTTCATTTATATATAATATATAATATATATGAGAGATTTGTAGGAGCTGGTTAAGTAGCCTCTTTTATGCTGAAGTTTGAAGTCCATAGGGCAGATTGTCAAGAAAGGAAGATGTATGTAAAGTGGGGAAGATTAGAACAAGCTAGGACCCACAAGCATGAACTGGAGCCCCACAAGATGGACAGAAATCTGTGCAACTCTGATTGCCTCTGACCTGAGTGGTGCAGATGTCCTGCAGAAGCCAGGGCCCTTTGTTTGTAGCTAAACACACACATTTGGTCCAGGAAAGAAGGCGACTGAAGGAGGATCCAGGGGAGGGTGGGGAGGTTGTAGGCCCAACTGCTGCCGCATGACAAGGTAAGTCAGCAGATGAGTTAGTGTGAGCTACGAAATGGCTGCTACTTGACTTTCTTCCCCCAAATCTCTTACAAGACTATCTCTTGAGGACTGTCCAACCAGAAACCTACAGAAGAGGGAATTCTGGAGAATGTAGTTCAACCTGGCCAAGTTGATATCAAAGATTTGAAGAGAATGTTTCGGTATTTACATATGTACAATAACCAATAGCATACTGTCTTAACTGCTGTAGATTTAAAAATAATCACGTCAATAAATATTGTATAAGTCCTCCAACTTTGCCATCTTCTTCAATATTTTCTCGTTTTTTAAGTTGCTGTACATTTCCAAATATGTTTTTGAAACCCTGAGTTAATTTCCATAAAATACATATTTGGAGGATGATTGGGATTTCATTGACTCCGTTAATCAATTTGGAAATAGTCATCATCTTGACAAAACTGAATCTTCCAAAAAATGAACATAGCATTTTCCTCCATTTAATTTCCACCAGCAATATTTAGTAGTTTTTAATGTAGATTTCTTGCACATCTTTTGTTAGATTTATTCCCAGACTTTTAAGATTTTGCTGCAAATGGAATATTTGAATTTTAATCTCCACTTGTTACTCACACATGCATTTTGTATAAGGTCTATAATGAAAAGAAGAAACAGAGACAAATAGTGTTCAGTCTTAGCTGAAAGTGGACATCTACATATGACTTCAAATGTGAAGTAGAGTGACTAAAGAAATAATGTAGTGAATAACCCTGCTGCACAAGTCACTCTTTAACATTGTAACCACTAACATTAACATAACAGAATGGCAATCATTAATGCTTAAATTAAAATGTTGTTTAAAATTTCAGGTTTGTTTTTACATCCTGGGAGATTGTTTCTTGATTATGAACTTTGATGGTGACTTCACAGAAGAACTCATATAACACTCAATCATTCAACGCACCTCTCATTGTCACCTAATACAAAATCATGAGACTCCAGAATTTGCTAATATTCACACCCTCCTACCATGCATGATACTGCTGTATAATACTTCCATCCTGTACCTATATTCTAAATATCAGTCATTATTAAAAATAATGTTTATTAACTTTGTTGCTTACTATAGAATTTTGCATACTATTCTTTCATGACGTCTAAATTCATATTTAGTAATTTATCACATGTTATATCTAATATTCAAGTTGTATTTGGGCTTTTATTTCAATGAGTGTATTTTTCCTTTATTGTTCTATTGGTTTCTTTTTCTTCTTTCGACTTTTTATTTTGACATAATTTCTAATTTATTGGAAAAGTGGCAAGAATAATACAAAGAATTTTTATAAATCCTTTACCTAGATTTACCAAATGCTAACAATTTACCACATGTGCTTTATTTTTCTCAATAGATAGATAGATATGGATAGATTTACATATATGTAATTTTTTTAGTTGTTGAAAGTGAATTTCAGACAAGATGTTCCTTTATCCCTAAGCACTTCATTGTGTATTTTGTAAAAACAGAGGCCTTCTCTTTCCTAACCACAGAACAATTATAAAAGCAGGATTAAAACTCTTATTTAATTTATACACCTTGTTAATGTTTTGCCAATTGTGTGAATACTTTATTTCAGGAAAATTACATTGCATTCACTTGTCATGTCTCTTTAGTCCTTTAATATGGAAGAGATTCTTAATCTTTCTTTGTCTTTCACTTCACTGACATTTTAAAAACTAAGTAGGTCAGGTGTTTTGTAGAATGTTCCCTCAGTTTGAATTTGTCTGATGTTTCCTGTAAGTTAAATTCAGATCATGCGTTTTTAGCAGGAATACCACACAAACCAGCATGTGTCCGTTGTAGTTCGTCATATTGGGGGGCACGTGACGTTGATTGTCCTAACATCGGAGATGCTAACTATGATCAATTGATTAAGGTGGTGTCTGTCATGTTTCTCCACTGTCAAGTTACTGTTTTCCTTTTGCACTACTCACCACACAATTTATGCAGCTCACTTCTTTTTCATTATATTTGGTTGCTTGAAAAGAATAAGTTCAACGAAGAAGAAATTTAATATTTGATAGACGAACAAGAACAGTTTGTCAGAGCCTCAAAATTCGGTGAAAAGACCCAGCCACCCCATCCTGGAATTGAACCCGTACATTCCAGGTGACAGGCGAGGATGCACAGCCCTACGCCAAACAGGAAGTACTTGAGGGGAAAAAAATACCTCTCACTCCACCCCTATTCCAGACTCCTGGACTGCATGATCCCGGGAGACAGTGCTGGTTTACCTGCTGGTGTGACGATTCTCTTAGTAGAATCATAAACAAATATCTCAGGTTCGACTCCCTGCCAACGGAGCAGTGAATCAAGGATTTCACGGAGCTTACTTTTTTAAGTGAGATATTTTTTGCATTCTCTCAAGAAGGGCGTGATTTGGTGGAGGAGAAAATCCGAGGCGGGGGTTTCAATGATAGGAAATGAACCGGCGTCATGTTTGTTTGTTTTGTTTTTTGCCTATGGAGGCAATTTTTTAAAACATCATTGCACGGTGGGAGCTCTCTGGCAGTAAAATTTTGAGTGGGGGCTGGAGCAGGACACGTTTAGTCAAGAAGTTTGCCCTGCCGTGGTAGGAAGTGGTTAGTGAGTTCCTTTCCGTGTAATTTCAGATTGTCAAACTGATCATTTGAGAAGGTAGTACTAAATTCAGAGAGGAAAAAACAATCCGTAGTCGGCAGGATTCGAACCTGCGTGGGGAGACCCCAATGGATTTCTAGTCCATCGCCTTAACCACTCGGCCACGACTACACCTGCTGAAAAGAGACGAATTGACAGGAATCACGTGGCAGACTGAAAAAGTGATGTGTACAAACCCGCGTCTTTAGTGAGCCTGGTGGAAATGCTGAGGTGAAATGAGAGAGGAAGGGAGGCTAACCTGTCGGACATACCCAGGAATCAGGGGCACTGGAATGAGAGACATAAAGTCGTCACCGCATAAGCATCAGCGTTACCGGCAAACTTCAGGTTAGTTCAGATCACACCCCGCGAGCGCCTGCCTGCTCTGGGAACCCGACCGGCTGGTGCGAGCTTCTGTCCTCACCACCACTGGCGCCAAACCTAGCCCATACCAAGGGGGAGGCAGGTCCTAACCCTCTTCTAGTCTGGGATGTTGGGACTTCCCGACGCCCAAGGCTCCTCTTTCATTAACGCTGTGCGAGGTGGATTCCAGGCAGGGAATCGCTTCCGCTGATTTGCGTTGCAGGTTGGGGGCGCGAAGAATGATGTGGAAAAGCCGCCTCTGTATCCCCTCGCCGTGATGTTGCTAAGCCTTTGGGCTCATACTCTGCTTTGAGTTTTAGCCGACGCAGGGGCTATTTCTTCCTAGATTTAACCAGCGCAACAGGTTTTCTTTTTCTCCTTACATTTCGACCTCAGTTGCTCAGTCACAGTGTTTTTGCCAAGTCTTGAAACTGTTTTTGTCTATCTTGCTTAGAAAATCTTAATCTAATTTTTAAAAGAAGGAGAAAAAGGAAGAGAGATCAAAGAAAGAAGGATTTATTCTATCATCTAAACAAAGAAGAAAAGGACGGAGAAGAGGAGTGAAGAGTGAAATGGTGGGGAGAGGATGAAGAAAGACTGCATTTCTACTGACGTAAAATCAACTCTAAGAAACCTATGGTTTAATGGAGTGGAGTCTATTAAGTCGAGTTTTGGGTAAGGGAGCCAGAATCCATATTTAACTGAGCAGTCTATTATATAAACTGTCTTTTCTATCAAAATGAGTATCAATCACATAAACATTCTTTAAAAATCATGCCAGGTTACGGCATGACTAAATGCAAATTTTAAGTAAAATGTAAGTTGTGTTATAGATGTTGCCACAGTTAGTCATATCATGGCCCTTTTATTTGGTCTCCTCGTTTTAAACAAGAATATAACGTTTTAGGTAAATTTCTTTGGATCTCTAGTTTGAAGGAAGTTAAATACTGAAGAAATAACACAAACGTTTCATGGTTTAAAAAATATCCCATCAAAAAAGGAAAGTGGCTGTGATTAATGCACACTGAATTTGTTTTTTCTTTTTTTACTTAGAATACAATGAACAGAGATCCTTGACAGTTTCAATCTTATCATATATAGTTCAAAACAGGCAGAACAAATCTATGATGTTAGGAATCAGGAAGTGATTGTTGAAGGTAGTCATGGCTGAGACAGTCCATGGGGCGCCTGCTGGAGATGCTGGGAATTGTTGATTCTCATTCTGGGTGCTGGGTACATAGATATTGTTCACTTTGTAAAAATTGCTTGAGCTGTATAATCAGGGTTTATGTACTTTTCTGCTTCACTACTGCGTTATACTATATGTCAATAAAAAATTACTTAAAAAACAAAGCCTCTCAAGTTGTTTTAAGCAGAAGGGATTAATAAAGAATTGCAGAAGCTTACAAAATTTTTTAAAAGAGGGGTAGGGGGAGGTGCCAGCTCTAATCCAGCCCTGCAGAAATGATTCCCGAAACAACCCTGCAGAAATGTCCTCCCAGAGAGGCTGCTATTGTCTCTACAATCAAGAAAGTAGGAAATGAGGATGCTGCCACTGGAATCATTGATTTCAGGCATGTATTGCCTGAACTATACAGCAGAGATTGGCACTACAATATTCTCTCTAGGGCAGTGGTTCTCCAAATTTAGCAGGACAGCTATCCATCATGACAGAAAGCAAGTCAGCCTGGGTCTTAATTTGTAAAGGGAACAGAGTGATGACAAGGAGAAGTCAAAACCATTGAAAGAAAAGTTTAATGTTACTCATAGTTACCCTAGAAATGAGAGGCATGGCACACCACATAGGGCCACAGAGGGAGGCACCAGTTTTGGTCAAGAGGCAGAAAAGAGAAAGGGGAAAGCATAAGCCACAGTCTCTACTGAGATTTCCACAGGAAAGAAAAAGCAGGTCAGTTTAGTATTGGCTAATTTGAATAATTCTTTGAGCTTTAGGGCATGGGAGCTATCCCTAGTTGTCTGTTACCTGGCTCTGGGCTGATGTAGGACACAGGCAATATTGGCTTAGTGTGAGAGAGTTAGATAAAGGAGGTGGTTCAGACCATGGGCTCTGGATTGCAGGTGATGTAAACAACTCTGGCAGTTAATTTGGCCCTGTGATTAACGGGTACCAAATGGACAAACGCAGAAGCTAAGAAAATACGGAACAGTCAGAAAGCAATTTACATTTCTCAACAAGTTGTCAAATGCTGCTGCTGGTGCTGGGCTGGGGACCACACTTTGAGAAACACATGTTCTGAAGCACACTATGCCTCCTAGATGTGAATTAGCAACACAATGGATGTGCCTTACCTTGCAGAAAATTCCAACAAGTCCATGACAATTCTTGTCTTGTCAGCACAAAAAAAAATGAACCAGAAGTTGGCTCATTTCCACATTTGAAAACTCCAAGGCAAAGCTTAAGTCACACTTAGAACCCTAGCTGAAAGGGAGCTAGGGAAATGTAGTTTTAACTTTCTAGCCTCTATAGTGTGGGAAGAATCACCTGAAGGAGATAGAAATAGATGGTTACTGCCAAAAATGGGGGGCCTGCCCACAGGATTAACAATAATTTGTCAGTATCACCCTGAGGGGAAGTTGACTGTCACTGTTCTTGAAAGAGGACCCTACTGTTAGAGACCAGTGTGTCAGCCACTGCCCTAGGAGACTACCCAGATTCCTACCATCTGATTTCTTGCAGATAGCATAGTCTTTTTTCTTATTGATTTAAGGAGTTCTTTATACATTCTAGACATACGACTTTTGTCAGATATATGTATTACAAATATCTTCTTCTACTCTGTGCCTTTTCACACTGCTAATAGTGTCTTTGGAGGTACTAAAGTTCTTAAATTTAAAGAAGTCCAATTTATCAATCGTTTTTATGGTTTTTGCTTTTTGTCCTTATTAAACAGGACCTCTTTGCCAACCCAAAGTTCATGAAAATAGTCTCCTGTTTTCCTCTATAACTTTCATTGTTTTACCTTGAACATTTAGGTCTTTAATCCATCTTAAATTAGCTTAGGGAATAGTTTACAGAAGAGATCAATGTCCACATTGTTTTCCTTTGTATATTCAGTTGACGAAGCACCACCTCTTGAAAAATTTATCAGTTTCCCCATCGAATTGCGAAGACACTTTGTTAAACGTATGTCATTTTTTTATGGACATATCTATTTTGTTCTGTTGATCTCTTTGTTTATCTGTATGTCAGTAACACACTTTCTTAATTAGTTTAGCTTTAGAGTAAGCCTTGTTACGTGGTAGCAAAAGTCCTCCAGATTTGTACTTCCTCTGCAAGATTTCCTTTCCTATTCAAGTTCTTTCCACTTGCACATACATTTTAGAGACAGTTTGTTAACTCTACCAAAAGTTCTGTTTAAATATTTTATTTCAATTACATGGAATCTGAGTCTTTCAACCAATGAATATGGTATACCCTTTCATTTATCTAGATATTTAAAAAAATTCTCTGCACAGTGATTTGGAGCTATTAATGTAGCCCTGTTGCACATTTTTATTACATTTATTGTTATATCTATTATGTTATTGATAGTTTTCTTGCTATTGTAAATGACATTTTAAAAAATTGTCTATTTCTGTCAGTACAACATATATTTGAAAATTGAGTTTTGTATCCATCAAATTTGCTATTTTTACTTAATAATGCTAATAATTCATAGATTTTTGGAATTTTCTGAGCACATAATCATATCAACTTCAAATGACGACAGTTTTACTTCTTCATTTCCCATTTTAATATCTTGTAATTTTTTGCCTTGTCTTATTTCATCTGCTAAAATCTCCAATACTATGTTGAATAGCAGTCATGTTTGTCTTGGTCCCAATTTCTGGGAGAAAGTGATAAATATTTACCATAATTAGGATGTTAGATGTAGGATTTTGTTTATATGAATTATGAGATTAAGAAGTCTCCTTTCTATTCCTAGACTGCTAAAAATTTTAAAAGTGTGGCACTGAATTTTGTCAAATGCTTTTCCTGCATCTACTAATAAGATTATTTGCTTTTTCTCTTTCACTTTGTGATAAATTTAAAGTGACTTGTTTTTTATATTAAACAAATTTCATGTTACTAAAACAAACATTACCTCTTTACTTTTGATTGTTCTTTCTATACGTTACTGGATGTGATTGCTTTTATTTTGTTTAGTGGTTTCGCATCTAGAATGTTTAACACAAAGATTAATTTATAATTTCTTCTCTAGTGACATCTTTGTCAGATTTTAGTATGAAGATTATGCCAGCCTCCGAGAAGAATTGGGAAGTGTTTTTGCCTTTTCTATTTTCTGAAAGAGTATATGTATGATATTAGCTCTTCCTTACTGTTTTAAGATTTCAACAGAGAAGATACTTTTGCGTAGTGCTCGCTTTGTCAGAAGGAGTTATAGGCTGAATTGTGTATCCCCAAAAGTTATATATTGAAGTCCTAACCCCCAGTACCTCAGAACATGACTATGTTTGGAGATAGAGTCTTTAAAGAGGTGATTAAGTTAAAATGAGGCTATTAGGCTGGAAACTAATACACTCTGGCTGGTATCCCTATAAGAGGAAATTTGGACACACAAAGACACACCAGGGATGAGCAAGCACAGAGGAGTGACCATGTGCGGACACAGCAAGAAGGTGGCCATCTGTAAGCCAAGGAGAGAGGCTGCAGGAGAAACCAAACCTGCTGATACCTTGCTCTTGGACTTCTAGCCTCCAGAACTGTGAGAAAATAAATTTCTGTTGTTAAGCCACTCAGTCTGTGGTATTTTGTTATGGTGGCCACAGCAAATTAATACAGAAGGTAATTATGATTTTAATTTCTTTAATAGACTTCAGACTATTTGAAATTTTAATTTCTTTTTTTAACTTTTTATTAAGATTATGATAGTTTACAACCTTGTGAAATTTCAGTTGTACATTACTGTTAGTCCTGTTGTAGGTGCACCACTTCACCCTTTGTGCCCTCCCCCACCCCCCATTTCCCCTGGTAACCACCAATCAATTCTCTTTGTCTATATGTTTAACTTCCACCTATGAGTGGAATCATACAGAGTTCGTCTTTCTCTGTCTGGCTTATTTCACTTAACATATTACCTTCAAGTTCCATCCATGTTGTTGTGAATGGGACAATTTTGTCTTTTTTTATGGCTGAGTAGTATTCCATTGTATATATATACCATATCTTCTTTATCCAATCATCAGTTGATGGGCACTTAGGTTGCTTCCATGTCTTGGCTATTGTAAATAATGCTGCCATGAACATAGGGGTGCATGGGACTTTTGGAATTGCTGATTTCAAGTTCTTTGGTTAGATACCGAGTAGTGGGAGGGCTGGGTCATAAGGTATTTCTACTTTTAATTTTTTGAGAAATCTCCATACTGTTTTCCATAATGGCTGCACCAGTTTGCATTCCCACCAACAGTGTATGAGGATTCCTTTTTCTCCACAACCTCTCCAACATTTGTCACTTTTTGTTTTGGTTAGTTTTGCCATTCTAACAGGTGTAAGGTGATATCTTAGTGTAGTTTTGATTTGCATTTCCCTGATGATTAGTGATGGTGAGCACCTTTCCCTGTGTCTATTGGCCATCCGTGTATCTTCTTTGGAGAAATGTCTGTTCATGTCCCCTGCCCATTTTTTGATCGGGTTGTTTGATTTTTTGTTGTTGAGCTGTGTGAGTTCTTTAAATATTATGGAGATTAACCCTTTGTTGGATAAATAACTTGTAAATATTTCTTCCCAATTAGTGGGGTTTTTTTTTTGTTTCAATCCTGTTTTCCCTTGCCTTGAAGAAGCTCTTTAGTCTGATGAAGTCCCATTTGTTTATTCTATTGTTTCTCTCAGCTGAGGAGTTATGGCGTCCGAAAAGATTCTTTAGAAACTGATGTCAAAGAGTGTACTGCCTATATTCTCTTCTTATTGTTTCAGGTCTAATCTTTCGGCCTTTGATCCATTTTGAGTTTATTTTTGTGAATAGTGAAAAAGAATGGTCAATTTTCATTCTTTTACATGTGGCTGTCCAGTTTTCCCAGCACCATTTGTTGAAGAGACTTTCTTTTCTCCATTGTAGGCCCTCAGCTCCTTTGTCGAATATTTGCTGTCCACACATGTTTGGTTTTATTTCTGGGCTTTCAATTCTATTCCATTGATCTGTGTACCTGTTTTTGTACCAGTACCATGCTGTTTTGATTACTGTAGCTTTGTAGTATGGGAAATTTTAATTTCTTTTTGCATCTGCTTTTGTAAGTTGTGTTTATGAAGGAACACGTAATTTATCCTCTATTATGGATTTTATTCCCCCCGAACAATTCATTTCGTCCTCTATCTCTGATCTTGATATCAATAAGATCTTTAATGTAGTCCTCTTTTTATCCTTGATTTTTCTTCTCTGTTTTTCATTCTTTTAAAAAAAAATCAGTCTTGATTTGGGGTAACAATTTTACTAATTAAAAAACAAATTTTTGCTTTGTTGATTTCCTCTATTTTTTCTTTCTTTTTCAGTGATTACAGCTTTTATTCTTATTATGTTTTTCCTTCTAACTTTTTAAAGTTTAATTTACTGGATTTTTTAGCTAGGTTCTTGAAATGAAAGCTTAGATCATTAAATTTCCATTTTTCGTCTCTTTTAATATGTGAATTTGGAGCTAAAAATTAGACTTTGAGCACTGTTTTATCTTCATGGCACAAGTCGTGATGTATCCTATTTTCATTATCATTCAGTTAAAAATATTTTATAATTTTTTAACTTATTTGACCAATGGGATTACTTAATTTTCAAACTTTTTGGAATTTTTGATTTATTTATATTATTGATACTGATTTTTATTTAATTATACTGTGCTCAGAGAACATACTCTGTGTGATCTCAATCTTTTGAAACGTGTTGAGACTTGTATTATGCTCAGCATATGGCGACTTTGTTAAATGTTTCATGTGTACCTCAAAAACAAAGATTCTGCAGTTGGGTAAAATATTAATCCTATTGCTTAAAATTTCCTTACTAAATTTTTGTCTGTTTGTCCCATTAGTTATTTCTATAGAAGTATTAAAATATTCAAGTATGATTATGGGTTTTTTCCCCTCCATTTAGCTCTGTCAATCTTTTGTTTTCTACACTTTGAAGCTGTTATTATGTGCATACAAATATAGGGTTGTAGTATCTTCTTACTAAATTTACCCTTGAGGTTATGAAACAGCCTCATTATTTCTAGTAATGCTTCTCTCTTGAACATCTATAAAAGTCCAATTATTATCATTAAAGTGGTTCTGGTCTATCTTTTTTGCTTACTTGTTCTGATATGTCTTTTACATTCCTTAATGTTAATCCTTTTAAAAATCCATATGTTTAAATTGTACACCTTATAAAGAGCATGTAGTTTGGGTAAATTTTTTCCATTATGACCATCTTTGTCTTTTAATTCAAATATTTAGTCTACTTACATTCAAGATAAATATTTATTTAGTTGAGTTTGCATGCTATTCTTTTAATTTTGCTAATGTGATCATTGTTCTCTAATTCCTGCTCCATTGTCTCTTTTTAGATTGAAAAGTATTTATATTATTCTACTTCTCCTGGATTAATTTTCAGTTATATATAAAAGATTTTAGTGTAGCTGTCTTCTCATCTTTTATTAGATTTACCCCAGGGAATTGACACTTTTGATGCTATTGAAATTGGAACTTTCAATTTTTAATTTCCACTTTCTTTTCTTGGTACATACAAATACACTTGACATTTTGTATATTGACCATGAAATCAGCTACCATGCTAATTCACCTATTAATTCCAATTTTCAGATTCTTTATTTTTCTTTAGTCTCAAGAATGTCCTTTATTATGTCTTGTAATGTACATCTGCTAGAGAGGAATTCTCCCTGCTTTTGTTTGAGTTAAACCATCCTTATTTTGCCTTAATTTTCCTCATTTTATAAATTTAGGTATAATTTACATCCCATAAAGAGCACAAATATTAATTATACAGCTTGATGAATTTTAACATATGCATATACCTGTGTAAAAATCACCATGATCAAGATACAGAATATCTTCAGCAATACAAAAGCCTCTCTTTTGTACCACTCCGATCAGTGCATGCCCTCTCCCGCAAGGTCAATTACTCTCCTCATTTCTATCACCATAAAATAGTTTTGCTGTTTTTGCACTTCTTCTAAGTGGAAATGTAAAGTGTGCACTCTTCTGTATCTTCTTTTGAGTGACATTATATCTGTGAGATTTGTCCATGTTACTGTATCAGTAGTCAATCTTTATAATGACTGTATAATATTACACAATTCCATTCTACCACTGATGGACATTTAGGTGGTTTCAAATTTTGATTATTACAAATAAAGTTGTTATGGACATGCGTGTATATGTTATTTATGTTAGTTATATACTCAAGCAGTGGAATATCCAAGTCATAGGAAATACCATGCTTAGCTTTTGTAGATACAGGGAAACATTTTTTCAAAGTGGTTATTCTAATTTATACTCCTACTAGCAATGCGAAAATGTTCTTACTACCAATCAGCATTGTTAGACTTTTTAATTTTAGCCATTCTGGTGGGTGTGTAATGCTATCTAATTTTGGTTTTGATTTGCATTTCTCTGATGACTAATGATGCTGAGTGCCTTTTCATATGCTTCTTGACCATTTTGAATCTCTTGTAAAGTATCTGCCAATTTTGTACAATCTCTTGTAAAGTGTTTTGCCCATTTTCAAATTAGATTGTCTGTCTAATTCTTATTGATTTGTGGAGGTTCTTTATATATCTGTATATTAGTCATTTGATGGTATATATGTATAAATACAAATACCTCCTCCCATTCCACGGCTTGGGTTTTCACTCTTTTAATGAGTGTCTTTTGCAGCCAATACATTCTTAATCTAAAATGTCTAACTCATCAACTTATTTTATGACTTGGATTCTTTATGTCCTGTTTGAGAAATCTTTGCCTCACCTAAGTCCATGAAGATATTCTACTATGTTTTCTTCCAGGAACTGTGCTATTGTTTCCTTTCACATGAAGGTCTATCTTGAAATAGTTTTGTTTATAATTGTGTGTTTATAATGTGAGGTAAGACTCAAAGTTTATTTTATTCTATATGTATATCAAAATATTGCATCATCATTTATTAAAAAGATCATCCTTGCTCTTAACTGAATAGACCTAGGACCTATTTTGTAAATTGGCAGCATAAGTCTTCTAGTTTAGTTTCTCTTCTTCAAAATTTACTTGACTTTTCAAATTCCTTTGAATTTCCAAATATATTTTGGAATCAGTCAATTACCACAAAAATACCTGCTGAGATTTTGATTGGAATTTCATTGAGTCTATTGATCAATTTAGGAAAAAATGATATCCTAATACTGTGGAATCTTCCAAAATATAAACCTGGTATATCACTTAACTTATTTAGCTCTTCTTTAATTTATCTCAGTAAAGTTTTGTAGTTTTTAGTGTAGGCTTCTTGCACACTTTTGTTAGACTTATTTCTAGCTGATAAATGTTTGTAATGCTATTGAAAATGGAATTTTACTTTTCACTTTCCTGTTGCTAGTATATCTTAACATATGTGATATTTTACATATTGACCATGAAGGAAGTAACCATTAGTAAGTAAATTCACTTACTAATTCCAATAGTTTTTAGATTCTTCTCAGTTTTGTACATTTATAATCATATTATCTTCCAACAATGAAGGCTTTATTTATTTCCCAATATTAATATCAATTTCTATTTTCTTGTTTTATTGCACTAGCTTTTTACTTCCAGTACAATGTTGAGCAGAAGAGATAATGTAGACATGCTTGTCATGTTCCCAAACTCAGGCTCATTGCAGATATTTTATAGTTAACCTTTATTAGACTAAAGAAATTCCCTTCTATTCATCATTTGTAGAAGTTTTTTAATCATGAATTGATGTTGAATTTATCAAATTCTTTTTCTCTGTCTGCTAAGAGGGTCATTTGGTTCTTGTATTTATTCTAGTGATGTGGTAAATTACATTTTAAAAATATTAAATCAATCTTGAATTCCTAGAATAAATCCCATTTGGTCATAATGTTTTAGCTTTCAAAAAAATATGCTCAATTTGATTTGCTAATATTTTGGCTAACAGTTTAGAATCTATGTTTATAAGAGATATTGGCCTATAATATTGCATTCTCATGGTATCTTTTCAGGTTTGGTGTCAGAGTTATATTGGTCCCATAAAATGAGCTGAATGATGTTCTCTCTTTTTCTCTTCTCCAAAAAGGTTTCTCTAAGATTGATGTTTATCTCTTGTTTGTATAGAAGAATTCACAAATGAATCTATCTAGGCCTGGAAGTTTATATGAGTGACTTTTTAACCGTGGATTTAATTTCTTTAATAGGCATAAGACAAAGATTTCCTCGTGTTTTTTGTATCAGTTGTAATATATTGTGTTTTTCAAGGATTGTATCCATTTCATCAAATGCTTCACATATATTGACATAAAGATGTTTATAATACCTCTTTCTTGCTTTTTCAGTATATTTAGGATATATATGAATATCATCTATTTCAATCCTATTGCTGGCACTTTGTGTTTTATCTTACTCCTTTTTTTTTCTTGGTTACTCTTATTCACAGTATACCTATTTTATCAATCTTTTCTAAGAATCAACCTTTTACTTTGTAGATTTTCTCTGACATATGTCTGCTTTCCATTTGTTGATTTCTGCACTTATTTTAAAGCTCCTTCTACTTTTTGCATTTAAGTTTCTGCCTTCCTAAAACTTCTGGAATTAGATCACTGAATTTCACCCTTTCACTAGTTCTAATGCATGCAGTTAAAGGTAAAAATTTCCATCTAAGAACAGCTTTAGCTACATCAAATGAATTAGGATATACCATATTTTTGTTACCACTCAGTTCAAAATATTATAAAATTTCTATTGCACTTTCTTCTTTGACCCATGGAGTATATAGACATGTATTGCTTTTTTTTCCAAAAATTCAAAGGTTTCTGGTAGTCTTTCTGGAATACACAAAGATTGAGCCTTTGTTATGATTGGTCTATGTTAGACTTTCCTCACTTTTAAGACCTAGCCCTTACTCCTTTTGTGTGGTCTTACAGCTAGAGTTTGTCACTTACTGCTAAGGGTTAAAGCTTCTGAAATCTTAAATGACACCTGATAGTGTTCACCAAGTTTCCTCCAACTGAAAGAGACAAAACCACGCAGCTGCTGAATCCCTACAGATCATTAGGCTTCCAGTTGCTCTTTCCTACAGAGTTTTGGAAAATCTTCCTGAGTATGTGAAATTTAGACCTTAGCCAATGATGTAAGGAGAATTTATACATAGAAAGTTGAGCTCCTTCTCTGTGGTTCCCCCATTATCTGAATTTTGACTCTCAGGTTCTACGGATTTGGTAGCCCCAAACACTGACGAGTGTCTCCTCAGTCCAGTGCAACTGCTTCCTTCCATTTGAAGTCTATTCCAAAATGCTGCAAAATAGAACATGACCTCAAGGGCAAGCCCTCATGCAACTCATATCCTGTGTTTCTCTTCTCTCAAGGATTATAGCCCTTCAAGCTCTGCCCACATTGATTGCTCATCGGTGCCTTTATAGTTCTTATCTATGATGAATCATTTTTTGTCCATAAAAAAAAGAATATTTTGTCTATGAAGAAAATAAATAATAGTTAAAGACAAATGAGATTCAATTTGTTAGGTGAAAAGGAAGGAACATCGATCCCTCAACTGTGTGGTTGAGTTACTGAAGAAATAATCTAGTGGTTGCACAATAATATTAACTTTTAAATTAGACTACCAAAATTTCATGACAAAACGTTAATAACAAATTTTAAATTAAAATTTCAGATTTATTCTTACATCTTGGAAGGCTGTTCCTTCATTTAAAAACTGTTTGGCTTTGAACATGGCTCACAGAAATACTGATTTTAACACTCATCCATTCAGCAACTAGTCCAAAGTATGTATTGAGTGTATTTCTAATTCTAACCTTATTTGTCATTATAAGGGAATGTAGAATGATTTGGATTTGGTCACACCTTCTCATCTTACATGTTATTGCTGTTTGAATCTCATTACTATCTTGTTTTCATATCTCAAAACGTAGTCATTATTAAACAATGTTGTTTTAGGCACATTCTTTATTTAGCTTTTCTCATTTGTTAGGAATTTCCTTGCTCACTATAGCATTTTGCATTTCATTCCTTCATCAGTTCTAAACTCCTATTCATTAATTTACTCCTTACCTCTTTCATATCTATGGTTCAAACTGTATATTTATGCCTATAAATTTTGATGAACATATTTTTCATTTAGGGTTTTTAGTCCTTTTCATCTTTTGATTTTTTATTTTGAAATACTTTAACTTTGAAATAACTTCAGATTGACAGAAAAGTTACAAGAATATGGAGAATTCCTGGCTACATTTTACCCTGTTCCCCAAATGTTAGCATATTTAGCATATTACTGTATTCTTTTCCTTTTCTCTTTCTCTGTTATATATATGAGAGAAAAGCATTTATGTATATACATATATACTTTTTTCCAAACTGTATAACACTGAGTTTGAAAACACCCCTTTACCCTTAAATATTCCAGTATTTTCTTAAGACAAAGGAATTCTTTTATATAACCATAGAAGAATTAATACTGATAAAATAATATTATTTAATCTACAAGCTTTATTCAAATTTCACCAATTGTTTCAATAATATCCTCTATAGCAAAAAAAAAAAAAAAGTCACAGGTCATGTGCTGCATTCAGTTGTCTTTAGTCTGGAACATTTAATCTTTCTTTGTGTTTCATAATATGTATTGCTATTTTTGAGGAGTATAATTCAGTTATTTTGTAGAACGTCCCTTTAATTTGAGTTTGACATTTCCTCTGATTAGAGTCAGATTACGCATTTTTTGCCAGCAGTAGCACAAAAGTGACATTTATCACATCAGGAGGTAAATTTGGCTTGTCCCAAAACTGGTTGAATCACTTGGTTGGAGAAGTACCTATACCCGATTTCTCCACTGTAGAGATGCTGGTTTCCTCTTCATACTACTGAATACTACGTCACTGACTATTTTGTTGGTACGCGTTTGACCGGAAGAACAGAGAAAGTGACCACCGGAAGGTACTTTCTAAGAATCAAACTTTTCTCCTCTCCAGGAAGATCGAACCCTGGTCTCCCGCGTGACAAGCAGACATACGCACTACCACACTAACAAGGAAAAGGACAAGAATGCTGTTCTAAGGAATCCTCATAAAGCTACTGAATGTTGTCCTTATTCCTTTGCTCCGCAGGCTACGCTTCCCCCATCAGCCTTACACAACACGATTCAGCGTCCGGGCCGAACGTGTGCACGTGTAGCCTTGAGTCCACTCCAGTCCCTCCCTCACTTCCGGGAACAGGCAGCGCGGTGGGACTGCGGGAGATGGCGCTAAGTGAGAGACTTAAAAGACAAAAGGGAAAGATAAAAAGTGCCCTCTCTAGTTTACTTTGTTGATGCACTGGTTTCTGTCTTCACTCACAACCTTTATCTGAATCCTAGCGAACACAGCAGGGAGTCGTTAAACCCTAAAAGAGGCGTAAGTTGATTCTACTGAGGCTTTAAGAAGCAGGGTTTCGAAGGCAGGCAATGCGGAGGGGAAGGAAAAGAAGACTGTAGGGGAACGTAAGAAGGAAAGAAAAGTCTGTTCCCTGCGTGTCACGCAGAAGCCACATGATGAGTTTGCCTGGAACAGAGAAAAAGCACCCCGTAGTCGGCAGGATTCGAACCTGCGCGGGGAAACCCCAATGGATTTCTAGTCCATCGCCTTAACCACTCGGCCACGACTACCTGAACAATTGGCTCCCTATGTCAATCCTTAAAAAGAAATTCCTTCAGAATTCAGACCTACCACAAGAGCGAAAGGGAAAACAAGTCAGGATAAAAATGGCCCCTGGCACAAGAAAACATACTCTATGAATTGAATAGAAACCCTCAGTTGAAGTGCAAGTTTGGCATGGAGATCAGCCTCTCTTGGGCAGCCGCGAGAATGGAGAGCATTAGAAGAGGAGTCCTCACGGAATCAGTAATAGTTTCCCCAAACGACTTAGGCCTCTGTATTATCCTCATCTGAAACCAAGCAGACTTCTCAACGAAATGGAATCAGACTCTCATCCTAGTTCTAGGCCTGATTCATGTACCCTTTGTTTGGAACTTCCAGGCATTGAGGCTCCTTGATAAAGGCTAATGGCTTTCAGAGAGGGACTTTATTCCTCTGATTTGTGTTCCAAGCGGAGGGCGAGAAAAAGCTTCCGGCACCCCCTTGCAGTGGCGTCAGTAAGCGCCTAGGCCTACATCAATCCTAAGAGCATCAATCCTGTAGGGTTTGCACAGTGCTTTGCATTGCACAATGCGCTTCCACGCTACAGTCGGGTGAAAAACGAAATTTATAAATGGTTCGTGAGTTCCTGTCCCCCCTGGAACCTGGCTACCTTCCAAACGGATGATCCTAGTTTGATTTTTGACCAAAGCAAGAGCTCATTTTCTTAAAATTTAACCAAGGCCAGTATGTTTTCTTTCCTCCTTCTTATGTTGGAGTCTCAGAGTCTAAAGCTGTGGGTCACGTGTTTTCCTGAGCCGGTTGGGTGCATAGATTACTTTTATTGGCTTTTGTCTATTTCTTGGTATCACATACTAATTTCAGAAAAGAGGAAAACGATAGCAAATGGAGAAGTCACGTCGCCTAAACAGAGAGATGAGGAAGAGGGATAAGAAAAGACAGGGAGAGAAGAGGGTGACGCTAAGGAAGAAGGGAGAGAAACAAGAAATCAATGGTTTTATGGGAAACAACACGCTCTGAAGAGATAGGCACGAAGCAGCTTTGATATAAATTATGTATAGAAGATTGCTGTCCATAATTTATACACATCACATCCTTTTATTTGGTGTACAGATTTTTGTCAAGCATATATGATTTTTTTTCCTTGCTAAAGTCATTTGGAATGCTAGCTTTGATTGAAATTAGGTACTGAAGAAATACCAAAAGCCTCTTGTGCTTAAAAGAAAAACCTGCAAAATAGAAAGCAATTAGTGATGCATTTGAACTAACATTATTAATCAGCATGTTGTTTGTTTTATGGTAACAATGAACAAGGGGTGGACACGGCTGCAACTTCGTTTTACTGGACTGAAAATTTTCTTTTAAATGGCAGACTGGATCTTGGCAAAGGAAGAGTGAAGCTTGAGTTGCAGGAAACAAAATAGTTATTATTTTAGTCCTAGACTGGTAACAAACCAAATGTTCATCTACAGTGGAAAAGACAAATTGTGAAGGTTTTTTTTCATACAATGGAATACCACACCATGAAGAGAGTGAAGAAACTGCAAGTACACACAACCACATTGATGAAATCATACAAACTAATATTGAGTGGGGAAAAGCTACACACAAAAGAATGCATACCATAGTGCATTCCAACTTTAGAAAGTTCAAAAACAGGTGAAACTCATCTACAGTATTAGAAATCAGGATAATAATTACCCTTGGGATGTAGTGACTGGGAGTTTTCCTCTACCCTTAGGGGGAATTTCTGGGATTCTGGTAATGATTGTGGTTCTCAAATTGTATGCTGGGTATATTGGTGTGCTTGCCTTGTGTAAATATATTGAGTTGTTCACTCTCATATTCTTTTTTGTGTGTCTGTTAAACTTCGGTAAATATTTCTCTTTTAAAAAAATCCTTCATCAGTAAGATGTAATACTTTTGCTGCCACAAAAAGGTATGTTATATATGACTATTTATTGGTGACACACACTAAGATACTCATTATGTATTTTTCGAGTAAAAACAAAAATTTGATTAATACCCAAATCCTATCCATTGTGCAAAAAGGCACATTACTAAGGCAGGGTTGTATCTTAAATTATTAATCTATGCATTTTCTGTGAATTTCCATCCTTTTCTGTTCTTTATTTGGCACCTTGAGATAATTAAATGAACTAATTCAAGTAAAGTGTTTAGAGCTTGGCACCAAGTAAAAACTCAATAAACTTTGTCTTTTATTCACTAAATTATACCTTCTATGCAGATAGTGTTTCTTATTGGTGCTTGGCATATAGTAGGTACTCAATTCATATTTTGCCTATACACTTAGGGAGTAATATGTTGCTTCCTATGGTTGCTTAGTTTTTTATGTGTAGACCTAGTGGCTAAAACTAGATAGAGTAGTCACTGAGGACAGGAATTATATATATATTTCTTCCTGTTATCCTTAATATGTATTCGAAGCCTTATTTGTATAAAGTGTGGCTGAAAATTTTCCAAACCATCAAAAAAATGGTTCCATTTGCTTAACAGTTCTTTCCTCACACATTTTACTATAAACAGCAAAGAGAACCAGGCTGCACCTTCCACACTTTGCTTGGAAATCTCCTCAGCTAAATATTCAAGTTTATTGTTAAGAAGTTCTGTTTTCCACCAGACTGTAGAGCACAATTCAGCCACATTTTGCCACTTTATAACAAGAATCACTTTTCTTCAAGCTTCTAATTACATGTGCCTCATTTCCTTCTGAGCCCTTACCAGAAGCACCTTTAACAATCATATATTTTTAATTAATACACTTTGTTATTATTATAATTTCTTTTTAAAGATTGGCACCTGAGCTAACAATTGTTGCCAATCTTCTTCTTTCTTTTTTAGTTGCTTTTTCTCCCCAAATCCCCCAAGTAGACAGTTGTATATTTTAGTTGTGGGTCCTTCTGGCTGTGGTATGTGAGATGCCTCCTCAACATAGCCTGATGAGTGGTGCCATGTCCATGCCCAGGATCCGAACCGGCGAAACCCTTGGCCACCGAAGAGGAGAGGGTGAACTTAACCACTCAGCCACGGGGCTGGCCCCAACACTTTATTATTTTTTAACAGTTTTAGATTTACACAAAAATTGAGCAGAAAATACAGAGTTCCCATATACCCTCGTTCCCCCACCTGCAGTTTTCCTTATTATTGACATCTTGCATTAGTGTGGTAACTTTGTTACAATCGACAAGTTAATAAATTATTATTATAAATTATTATTAACTAAAGACTATAGTTTACATCAGGGGTTCACTCTCTGTTGTACATTCTATGGGTTTTGACAAATGTATAATGACATAGATCCACCATTACAGTATCATACAGAGTAGTTTCACTGCCCTAAAAATCTCCCGTGCTCCATCTCTTCATCCTTTCTTCCCTCCCCCAACCATAGTTTTGCCTTTTCCAGAATGTTATATAATTGGAATCATACAATATGTAGCCTTTTCGCATTAACTTCTTTCACTCATGAATATGTATTTAATGTTTCTTTGTGTTTCTTGTTAGCTTGATAGCTCATTTCTTTTCATTGCTGAATAATATTCCATTGTATGGATGTACCACCATCTATTTATCCATTCACTTATTGAAGGGCATCTTGGTTGCTTCCAAGTTTTGGCAATTAGGTTTTTGTGTGGATGTAAGTTTTCAACTTATTTGGATAAATACCAAAGAGTGCAATTGCTGGATCATGTTGTAAGAGTGTGTTTAGTTTTGTAAGACACTGCCAAACTGTCTTCCAAAGTAGTTGTACCATTTTGCGCTCCCACAAGCAATGAATAAAAGACATATTTTTTCTTAAACTCAGGAAATTGTTCATCTCGTTACTAGTGTTAGAGATTAAAAGTGAGAGCTTGAGACCAAATTACTAAATTCAAGTCCTAGCTTCTTCATTTACTGGCTATGTGACCTTGGGCTAGTTACCTGTGCCTCAGTTTCCTTTTTTGTAAAGTATGAATAATAACACAGAAATAACTTCAATAGGTTGTTTAAAGAATTAGTTAATAGATATAAAGCACTTAGAACACTGGCTGACACACAGAAAGTGTTAAATGGCAGCTGATTTCATACTATCTCTCCTTCCTGATGACCAATATCCACATCCTCTGTCTTTTATATCTATTACTCCATTCTCCTTTATTTCATTCATCTTTTTCTTTTGAATCATGGAGGAGCTTTAAAAGAATATCCTACACATAAAAGTTGTGATTCACTTTTCCACAACATTGATTCAGTTCTTCTCCAGTATGATTTTAATTATGTTGCTGCATCTTAAATATTTTTGCCATATGTTTTAATCCTTTTTCATCTAGTGTCTTTATTTCAGCCTGTTCTCTCACAGCTTTCATTCTTGTTTCATTCAAGCCATGTCTTCTTGCAATCTACTGGGAATACCAAATTTTTTCCTGAAATTTTCTAGGTCCTACAGTAGATCTTTCCTGAAATCTGCTCTTAGAGACTTCTAGATATTGTTCCCTTTTCTTTGACTTTGTTTTCATACACTCAGTGTTAGAATTTTCAAGTTTAGAGTTTTGTCAGCCAACAGGCTGAGTGACTTGACCTTAGCCCCTCTATGCAAATGCTGGGGTCGCAAGGAAGCACGTAAAGTGTGTGGGGCACACATTTAAAGATAGAAAAGCCTACCGACTCCTGTTGGATTCTTTTCTGCCAAGGACACAATGACAGACTGGCCTAAGGCTCCATTCGCAGCTTTGCGCTGGCTGAAGTAGGCATACACAATGCACTACTGTAGGGCAAAACATGGCAACACCACCTCCTAGTTTAAAATGTGGGTCGCGACCCATTTGAGAATCATGAAAGCAATATAATGGGTCACGACTAGAATTTTTAAAACGACAAAGGAATAGGACACTAAATAGAATGCAACACAGGCAATAAAGGTAAGGAATGCATCGCGAAATGCTTGTTTGCGTTTTTAAATTATATTTATATGTCTTACAATCTGTCCGGTCATACAGGCTTGAGAGTCACTGCTCTGAAATATACCTCTACCTGAGACATTTAGGAACAAACCCTGGGGAATTGAACGTCTGGCACTGCACAACGGGATCTTACATGTTAGCTGAGCCCTCTGGGAAATGGAGTCCAGAGTCGTGGAGCATTCTGGGAATCGTAGTCCAGCGTGTCGGCGGGGCACAGTCGAACGCAGCCGGCAAGTAGGGGCGGGGTTCTCTCGGCACGACCGGAAGTGGCCGTTGAAGCCGGCCGTAGGCGTGAAAAGACGTCGGTGCTGAGGAAGTCCAGCCCCTTTGGCTCTCTGAGCTAGGTTTGGTGATTGTCCCTGAGCTTCCGGACCCGGGATCGGAGTGTGTGGATTGCTGCAGGGGGAGGGAAACCCAGGTATCACCATGGCAACCGGCAGCCCTTCGGCCCCGTGACGTCACCCTTCTCGCTTTGCTTGAGGCGGCCTCTACGGGAGGGAGCGGGGGAGTCCTCGAAGGGGGCGCCCCTGGCCTCCTCCAGTGCGGGGCGGTTCCGGCCTGATCCCTTGGAGGGCTTTGTTCTTTTGTTCCGGTCTGGGAGGAAGGACTGGACCCGGGCCCCGCCCTGCTTGTCCACCTTCCAGCTTTTCCGCTCCGCAACAGGTGTGTCTTCCTGAGCCCGCGGGGGTGTGAGCCCGTCAGGGTGCACAGAGGTAACGGGCCGGGTCTTTGGGTGCCTTTGGCAAGATTCAGGGTAGGCACCAAGGGTTTTTCGAATCTGGTGCTGAACCTGCGTACTCGATCTCCACTCTTGTTTTTGTTCAGCGGGAGTGCCACATGCCTGTTTATTGCTCTCTCTGGGCACTTCCCTTTTCCAAGGACTTCTTGGCCACTATGCAAAATTCTGTGATCGTGTGACAGACGCTGCTGACTCCATCCTGTGTCTTTCAGGGCAGCCAATCTGAGCGTGTCTAAGGGCTCAGACTCTGCTGGGCATCTGAGCGCTAGATCGAGGACCCAGCTGGAGCTACGACGCTGCTTGGGAAACTCTGGTGTCCAAGTTCCAGAGGAACGGGATGAACTGAGATGGAAGGTAGTGGGGACGACTGGGGGGAGAGTGGGATGTTGGTGATAAAAGAACAGTTAATGACTTGAAGATCAAATGCTTGACAGAGCTGGAAGAGGTGGAAGCCAGGAACTTATATTTAAGGATCCAGAAAAGAAACTGGATTACATTTTACTGGGAGACTCATTTGACCTTATAGGGAGAGGCTTGCAGGAACAGTTAATTTTCCCTGGCTTCGGGATTGGGGAATGAAAAGGAGCAATGATTCAGAATATCTGTGATCCTTCCATGACTTCTGCTTATTAAATATTAGAGTGATAATCTTGCAGTCAGAAAAACTCTTGGTAATCCTCCCTTCAATGCACCAGTTTTGAAAATATCCCTGGCAGATGGCCATCTGTTAAGCCTGTGCTTCAACAGTGTGGCATTAAACTCTCCATTTTGGGTGCAGACTATAACTTTGTTGGCCCTTTGTTTTTAGTTCCTTATATTAGGCAGAAGTGCCTGTTTCTGTAACTTCTGTGTTGATCTTAGTTCTTAGTCCCCAAAAGCTAGAGACTGCTCTCTCTTTCTGGCTACTTCCCTTCAGATATGTGAATTCAGCTGTTGCAACTCCTACTCACAAATTCTTTTCTAACCAGAATAGCCTCAGTACCTTTGATGGGTCTTCACGTGATATATCTAGACCTCTTTGAAAATTCTCCTGCGTGACAGCATGCTTCTTACAGTGCATTGCCTAAAATTAAACATAGTTCTTTAGATATGTTTTGAACATACCTAAAAGTATGATGTACTGCTTCTTTTGATTTGGATTATACTTCTACTGTTCAGTGTCAGATTGTATTAGCTTCTAAAAAATCAGCAATGTTATGCTGCAAACCCTAGATCTTTTTTACATAAACTGCAGTTAACTAGATTTATGTCATCCTTGTGTAATAGAGTTGTTTTTTATTCTTAATGTGAGGACTTCACATTTATGATTGTTCAGTTTTTTGGCCACGTGTTTCAGCTTGTCAGAATAATTAAGAATCTTAGTTATTGTGAGTCTTTTAACACTCCTTTCCAACTTTATGTCACTAGCATATTTAATGAGCATTCTTCTATTTCTTCCTACATGTCATTGAACAGGTCAGGGTAAGGACAGAGCCCTGTGACATGTCACTATAGACTTCCCTCTGCATTGTCATTGTCTTTACGTTCTTTAGGTACAGCTACGCAGTCAGATTTGGTTTAACCTAACTATTATCATACAGTCCTTTTTCTTGCATTTGTTTAATATCGTTAGAAGTCTTTGTATTATTTAGGTTTGAGCTATACTTTATATTTGTCATCAGTTTTTTTTAAAGAGTACAAAGAGTCTGTTTTATTTCGTACAACTGCATGTGTATCTACAATTATCTCAAAACAAAAAGTTTAATTTAAAAAAGTCAACTGTCTTTCATTATATTACCAATGAACAATTGAAAATTGTAAGAAAAATAATAACTCCATTTACAATAGCATCCGAAATATGAAACAGGAATATATCTAAGAAAAACTTGCAAGAGCTGTACCCCGAAAGCTACAAAACATTACTGAGAAAGATTTTTTTTCCACCGTTATTGAGATATAATTGACTCATAACATTGTTTAAGTTGTCCAACGTGATAATTTGCTACACCCATTTTGTAAAATGATTACCACAGTAAGGTTAGTTAATCCATCTAGAACCTTACATGTTTGTCTTTGTGTGTATGTGAATGTATGTATGTGTATGTGGTGAGAACATTTAAGATTTACTCTCAACAACTTTCAAGTATGTAATACAATATTGTTAACTTAGTTACCATGCTGTACATTAGATCCCCAGAACTTATTTATCTTATAACTGGAAGTTTGTACCCTTTGACCAAGATCTCCCCCATTTCCCCCACCCCCCAGCCCCTAGAAACCACCATTCTACTCTGTTTTAATGCATTTAGCTTTTTTAGATTCCACTTAGCATCATGCCCTCAGGGGCCATCCATGTTGTCAAAAATGGCAGGATTTCCTTCTATTTTATGGCTGAATAATATTCCATTGTGTGTGCATGTGCAAGACGCAATACACATATATATATACACGTCGTATGTATATACACACATACACACATATCCCCTCTGTTGGTGGAAATGTAAATTAGTATACCCACTATGGAAAATAGTATGGAAGTTCCTCAAGATATTAAAAACAGAACTGCCATGTTATTCAGCAATCCTATTTTTCTGGGTATATATCCAAAGGAAATGAAACCACTGTCTTAGAGATCTGCACCCCCATGTTCATTGCACCGTTATTTACAAGAGCCAAGACATGGAAGCAACCTAGCTGTCCATCAGTGAGTGAATGTATAACGAAAATGTGGTGTATATATTTCCATAGCAGCTATACCAATTTACATTCCCATCAACAGTGTACAAGGGTTCCCTTTCCTCCACATCCTAACACTTACCTCTTGTCTTTTTTTTTTTTAGAGATTGGCACCTGAGCTAACATCTGTTGCCAGTCCTTTTTTTTTTTTTCCTTCTTCTCCCCAAAGCCGCCCAGTACATAGTTGTATATTGTAGTTGTAGATTCTTCTGGTTGTGCTGTGTGGATGCCACCTCTGCATGGCTTGATGAGCGATGCCATGTCCGTGCCCAGGATCCAAACCAGTGAAACCCTGGGCCGCCAAAGCGGAGTACGCGAACTTAACCGCTCGGCCATGGGGCTGGCCCCTCTTGTCTTCTTGATAATATCCATTTTAATAGATCTGAGGTAATAGCTCGTTGTGGTTTTGATTTGCATTTCCCTGATGATTAGTCATGTTGAGCACCTTTTCATGTACTTCTTGGCCATTTGTATGTCTCCTTGGAAAAATATCTATTCAAGTCCTCTGCCTATCTTTTAATTGGATTCTTTGTTTTTATGCTGTTGAGTTGTATGAGTTTCTTGTATATTTTTGATCTTAACCCCTTATCTGAGAAACGATTTTCAAATATTTTCTCCCATTCCAAGGCTTGTCTTTTCATTTTGGTGATTTCTTTTGCTGTGCAGAAGCTTTTCAGTTTGATGTAGTCCTATTTGTTGATTTTTGCTTCTGTTGCTTATGCCTTTGGTGTAATATTGAAAAAATTATTGCCAAGACCAATATCAAGGAGCTTTTTTCTTATGTTTTCTTCTAGGAGTTTTAGGTTTTAAGTCTCGTTTAAGTCTTTAATCCATTTCAAGTTAATTTTCACTCTTAATGTAAAATACAGGTTTAATTTCAATCTTCTGTATGTGATTATCCAGTTTTCCCAGTACCTTTTTTTTTTAAAGATTTTTTTATTTTTTTCTTTTTCTCCCCAAAGCCCCCCGGTACATAGTTGTGTATTCTTCGTTGTGGGTTCTTCTAGTTGTGGCATGTGGGACGCTGCCTCAGCGTGGTCCGATGAGCAGAGCCATGTCCGCGCCCAGGATTCGAACCAACGAAACACTGGGCCGCCCGCAGCAGAGCGCGCGAACTTAACCACTCGGCCACGGGCCAGCCCCCCCAGTACCTTTTATTGAAGAGACTGTCCTTTCCCCATTAAGTCTTCTTGGCTCTTTTGTCAAATGTTAGTTGACCATATACAGGAGAGTTTATTTCTGGGCTTGTAATTTTGTTCCATTGGCTTGTGTATCTGTTTTTATGACAGCTTCATAATGGTTTAATTGCTATAGCTTTGTAATGTTGTTTGAAATCGGGAAGTGTGATGCCTCTAGCTTTTTGGTTCTTTCTCAGAATTGCTTTGTCTTTTCGGGGTCTTTTGTGATTCCATACAGTTTTTTGGATTGTTTTTCCTGTTTCTGTGAAAAATGCCATTGGAATCTTGATCAGGATTGCATTGAATCAATAGATAACTTTGGGTAGTATGGACATTTTAACAATATAAATTCTTTTGATCCATGAACATGGGATCTCTTTCCATTTATTTGTGTTGTCTTCAGTTTCTTTCATCAGTGTCATAGTTTTTAGGATACACATCTTTCACCTTCTTGGTTAAATTTATTCCTAAGTATTTGATTGTTTTTGATGCTATTCTAAATGAGATTCTTTTCCTTATTTCTTTTGCAGATATTTCCTGGTTAGTGTACAGAAACACCACTGATTTTTGTACGTTGGTTTTATATCCTGCAGCTTTATTGAATTTTTCGATTAGTTCTAACAGTTTTTTTCATGGAGTCTTTAGGATTTTCTATTTATAATATTATGTCATCTGCAAAAGGAGACAATTGTACTTCTTCCTTTCTGATTTGAATGCCTTTTATTTCTTTTTCTTGCCTAATTGCTCTAGCTAGGACTTCCAGTACTATGGTGAATAAAAATGGTGAAACTGGGCACCCTCCTCTTGTTCTGGATCTTAGAGGAATAGCTTTCAGTCTTTCACATTGAGTATGATATTAGCTGTGGGCCTGTTATATATGGTGTTTATTATGTTGAAGTACATTCCCCCTATAGTAGTTTGTTGAGAATTTTTTTGTCATGAAAGGATGTTGAACTTTGTCAAATGCTTTTTCTGCGTCTATTGAGATGACCATATGAATCTTGTCTTTCATTTTGTTAACATGGTGTATCACATTTATTGATTTGGGTATGTTGAACTGTCCTTGCTTCCCAGGGATAGATCCTACTTGATAATGATGTATGATCTATTTAATGTGCTGTTGAATTCAGCTTGCTAATATTTTATTGAGAATTTTTGTGTCTTTATTCATCAGGAATAGTGGCCTGTAGGTTTCTTTTCCCGTAGTGTCCTTATCTGGCTTTGGTATCAGGGTAATGCTGGCCTTGCAAAATGATTTTGGAGTGTTACATCCTCTTCAGTTTTTTAGAAGCCTTTCAGAAGAATTGATGTTAATTCTTCTTGCAGTGTTTTCTAGAGTTCATCTGTGAAACCATCTAGTCCTGGACTTGTCTGCGTTGGAGGGTTTTTGATTACTGATTCAATATTCCTTTTCCTCGTTGGTCTGTTCAGATTTTCTCTTTCTTCATGATTCAATCTTAGTAGATTGTACGTTTCTAGGAATTATCAGTTTCTTCTAGGTTATCCAATTTGCTGGCGTATAATGATTCTTATTAGACTCTTGTGATCTTTTGTATTTCTGTGGTATCAATTGTAATGCTTCCTCTTTCATTTTTGATTTTATTCATTTAAGTCTTTTTTTTTCTTGGTCTAGCTAAAGGTGTTTCAGTTTTGTTTACCTTTTTAAAAAACCAGCTTTATTTTCATTGATCTTTTCTATTATTTTTCTGGTCTCTATTTCATTTATTTCTGTTCTGATCTTTGTTATTTCCTTCATTCTGATAACTTTGGGCTTATTTCTTTTTTTAGTTCCTTTAAGTGTAAAGATTATTTGAGATATTTTTTCTTAATATAGACATTTATTGCTAAAACTTTTTTTTTAGAACTGCTTTTTCTACCTTCCATAAGCTGTGATATGTTGTGTTTCCATTTTCATTTGTTTCAATATATTTTTTTGATTTCTCTTTTATTTGTTGACTTATTGATTGTTCAGGAGTGTGTTGCTTAATTTCCACATATCTGTGAGTTTTCTAGCTTTCTTTCTGTTATTGATTTCTAGTTTCATACAGTTGTGGTCAGAATAGATACTTGGTGTGATTTTAATCTTCTTTAATTTGCTAAGACTTGTTTTGTGACTTATCATATGATCTATCCTGGAGAATTTTCCATGTGTGCTTGAGAAGAATATGTATTCTGCCATTGGATAAAATGTTCTGTATATGTCTGTTAGGTCCATTTGGTCTAAAGTATGGTTCAAGTCTAGTGTTTCCTTGTTGGTTTTCTCTCTGGATGGCCTATCCATTGCTGAAAGTAGGGTATTGAAATCCTCTACTATTGTTGTATTATCTCTTTCTCTGTTTAGATCTATTAGTGTTTGCTTAATATATTTAGGAACTCCATTGTTGGACACATATATATTTATAATTGTTATATCCTCTTGATGAATTGAGCCCTTTATCATTATTTAATGGCTTTATCTCTTTTTACAGTTTTTAACATAAAATGTATTTTGTTTGATACAAGTATAGCTCCCTCTGCTCTCTTTTGCTTTCCATTTGCATGGAATATCTTTTTCTGTCCCTTTACTTTGATCCTATGTGTATCCTTAAGACTGAAGTGAGGCAACATAAAATTGGGTTCTGTTTTTTTATTCATTCAGCCACTCTATTCCTTTTGATTGGAGAATTTAGTCCATTTATATTTAATGTAATTATTAGTAGGTAAGGCCCTACTAATGCCATATTATTAGTTGTTTTCTGGCTGCTTTGTAGTTCCCTTGTTCCTTTCTTCTTCTTTTGCTATCTTCCTTTATGAATTGATGATTTTTCATAGTGGGATGCTTTGATTCTATTTTCTTTATATTTTGTATATCTACTGTAGGGTTTTTTTTTTTCATGGTTACCACCAGGCTTACAGAAAACATCTCGTAGATGTAACAGTCTATTTTAAGCTGATGACAACTTAACTTTGGTTGTATACAAAGACTCTACCCTTTTCATGCTCTACCATTTTATGTTTTTGATGTCACAATTTACATCTTTTTATATTTTGTAGCCATTAATAAATTACTATAGCTATAGTTATTTTTAAATAATTTAATCCTTTAACTCATATCGGAATTAAGTGATTAACTCATCACCATATTACCGTATTAGAGTATTCTGAATTTTGCTGTATACTTATGTTTACCAGTGTGTTTTGTAATTTTATATGTTTTCATATCACTAATTAGCAGCCTTTCATTTCAGCTTGAGAGACACCTTTCAGCATTTTATAAGGCAAGTCTAGTGGTGATAAACTCCCTCAGCTTTTGCGTGCTTGGGAAAGTCTTTGTCTCTCCTTCATTTCTGAAGGACAACTTTGCTGGGTAAAGTATTCTTGATTGGCAGTTTTTTCCTTCAGCACTTTGAATATATCATTCCACTCTCTCCAGGCTGAAGGGTTTCTCCTGAGAAATCCACTGATAGCCTTATGGGGGTGGCCTTGTGTGAGAAGAATTTTTTCTCCTCTTGCAGCTTTTAAATTTTTCTCTTTTGTCTCTGATTTTAGACAGTTTTATCATAATGTCTCTTGGAGAAGATGTTTTTCAGCTGAAATGTTTTGGAGACCTTTTAGCTTCATGAATTTGAATGTTCCATTACAAGATTTGGGAAATTCTTAGCTATTATTTTTTGAAATAAGCTTTCTGCTCCTTTCTCTCTTCTCCTTCTGGGACTCCAGTAATGCATAGATTGTTTCTTTTAATGGTTTCTCATAGTTCATGTAGGCTTTCTTGACCCTTTTGCATTCTTTTTTTCCTTTATTCTCCGCTGACTGGATAATTTCAAATGACCTGTCTTCCACCTCATAGGTTCTTTCTTCTGCTTGATCCAGCCAGAAATTGATGTCTGTTGCATTTTTCTTTTCATTCGTTGTATTCTTTGGCTCCAGAATTTTTGTTTGTTTCTTTTTTATCATTTCTATCTATGTTAAACTTCTTATTTTGTTTGGGTGTTGTTTTTCTGATTTCATTTAATCATTTCTCTGTGTTTTATTGTAGCTCATTGAGCTTCCATAAAACAACTATTTTGAATTCTTTATCGTGCAAATTGTAGATCTTCATTTGTTAATGGTTGGTTACTGGAAGATTATTCTGTTCTTTTGGTGGTGTCATGTTTCCTTGATTTTTCATGTTCCTTGATGTCTTGTGTTGCTGTCTTTACCTTTGAAGATGTAGTCACCTCCTCCAGTGTTTACTGACTGGGTTTGGGAGAGAAATACCTGCTGTCCGTCCTGTTAGGGATTCTCAGGCTTTCTCAGACCTTCTGTGAATATGTCTGTTTCACACTTCTTATTCCCTCTTTGGGGGAGATTCGTAAGACTGTATGCTTTCTCTCAATCCTGCAGAGACAGGCTGGATGCTGACAGCCTCCTGTTTTCTTTTGCTTGGCAGTTCTTAATGCTCAGGTTTGAGTGCTTACTCCCAGTCTTGCAGAGTCAGGCTAGTTCTCTCCATGTGCTCCCTAGCTGTCTATACGAGCTTGCTCTTGCCATCATCAGGGTGTGCACAGGGAACTGGCTACAGGGTAGAGGAGTATGTAGGTGGAGTGCACAGAGCATTGGGGGTACCTGTGGGCCAGTGAGGGGGATCCACAGGCAAAGCATCCCAGTGGCTCTTTGGCAGGCTTCCTGATGGAGTCTGTGAAGTGGTTAGTAGGATCCACATTCCTTTGATATGCTTTCTGACGGCCCTGACTGCTCTTCTCCCAACTGCTCCCTTCCCCTGAGTCACTCAGGACACCTCAGCATTCTAGATGGGACAAGAATGAAGTAGGTCTCTTGGTGGCATCCCACACAGCTGCAGAAGCTGGATGGTCACATGCCTTACTTTCCCCCATGAGGGAAATTATGGGCCAAGAAGGTCTCTCTTGGCACTGAGCTGTGCCACCTTGGGGGAGGGATGATTCTCATAAAGGGAAGGTGTTCCTCTTACCCTCTTCAGTGCTTCCAGTCTTGGATTTTTTTACTCCAGTGGTGTGCTGGAACTTCTCCACTGGACTCCTGGACTTCCACAGAGACACTGTTATCCATGGGTGATTATCTAAATTGGTGTTCTTTGGGCGGAAGATGGTAGAAAATACTTATTCTGCCATGTTGATGACATCATTCCTCCTCAATTCTTTGCCCTTATTTCTTTTATGAACGTTCTTTTTAATTCTGCCAAAATGGTTTCATTATAAGTCTTTGCTTTTTTTTCTCTCTTTGGGATTTTTCAGTAGTTAAGTTTGCATGTTTCGCTTCAGCAACCCAGTGTTTGCTGGTTCGGATCCTGGGCGCGGACCTATGCACCGCTTATCAAGCCATGCTGTGGCAGGCGTTCCATATATAAAATAGAGGAGGATGGGCATGGATGTTAGATCCAGGCTGATCTTCCTCAGCAAAAGAAAGGAGGAGTAGTGGCAGATGTTAGCTCAGGGCTAATCATTCTGAAAAACAAAAAAATTAAATCTAGAATAATAGTTCCCTTTATCACTGCTTCTAAATTGGGCTTTCCTGTCAACCATTGTTCTGAATACACCTACCCAAAAGCAAAGTTTGTTTTTGTTTTGTTTATTCGTGTATAAGTTACATACATGAAGTACACAAATCTTAAGTGTACTACTTGATTAATTTTTATATGTTATGTACCAGTGTCACCACCCACACTAACATGTGGAATGTTTCTAATGCCCCAGAAGTCTTGTGCCTCTGCCCAGTCACTCTCTAGAGGTAACTGCCCTTCTAACTTCCATCACTGTAGATCAATTTGGTCTGTTTTTGGACTTAATATAAATGGAGTCATACTGTATGTATTCTTTTGTGTCTGGCTTATTTTGCTCAATATTGTTTATGAGATACGTCCATGTTGTGAGGTATATCAGTAGCTCATTCTTTTATATTGTGGAATAATATTCTGTTGTATGACTATATCATGATTTGCTTATCCAGTCTCCTGTTGAAAGATAATTGGATTGTTTCCAATTTGAAGATATTATGAATAAACCTGCTATGAACAATCTTGTACAAGTCTTTTGGTGGACATAAGCCCTCATTTCTATGAGTATATGCACAGGAGTGGAATTGCTGACTCATAAGGCAGGCATATGTTTAGCTTTAGAATATACTCTCAAACAGTTTTCCTAAGTGATTGATAAATTTACACCCCCCACAGCAATGTACAAAAGTTCCAGTTGCTCTGTATTCTTGCCAGCAGATAGTATTGACCGTGTCTATTTAATTTTAGACATTCTGGCGGGTGGGTAGTATAAGTAGTATATGTCATTGTGATATTTAATTTGCATTAATACCTAAGTTTCAAAGGGCCTAGGAAGACTTTTGGAAAGTAATTGATTATTCATATTTTATATGTAGCAGAGAAGGCAGCAGAAATATTTTGCTCTACTTAATGAGGAATATACATTGAGTTGTGTGATCCATATGACTAAGTATCTGGGGACAAAATTGTGAATCTTATAGTAATGCTTTACTAGTAATGCTGAGAGTACCAGGGCTCCAGTCAGCAGTTACCATGTTTCTTTTTCAGGATTCTGAGAAGTAAAGGAAATGGCATAGTTCCTCTTATTTTCATAAAGAAAAATAAGTGGATTTTATGGATTGCTGGGAGCAGCTGAGTTGAACAGAATTCTTCATGGTTTCTTCTTCCTCCCCTAGATCTGTCCTCTCCAGAGTCTGCCGTTCTCCAAGGGAGACATACTCTACTCCCGTCAGCCAGTTTTCAGGTAAGTTGGGATTTCCTGAAGTGCCGTTTCAGTCCTTACTGGGACTGTGTATTCTTTTGCTGTAGGGTGTGTTTATCCAAAAAGCAATGTTGGCAATTCATCCTGGGCTCCCATCTGCCCAGTGACCTTCTTCCTAGCTCTGCCTCTCCAGCTTAACTAACACATTCACCATTTACCTCTTGCTTAGTATCTTGCCATGCTCCCGTGACGAGAGAGCAGAAGTAGTACAAACTTGATCCTTGACTTGAATAGACCAAATGACTGCAGAAAACAAAACAGATAAATATAAAAAAGGAGAAATGAGTACCATGGAAAATCGAGAATGACAAACATATGTGTTGTCTGGAAGGGCTCGTAAAGGGTGTGAGATTTGCACTAACTCCAAAGGACAGGTGGCATTTGAATATTTGAACAAATATATAAGGTGGGAGGTATGAGGATTCCGGGTATGGAGAAGATTATGAGCAGAGATTCACACGTAACAATTAGCACGTATTACATAGGATTCAGAAAAATTTGGAAGAGATGGTTTATTTTGGCAAGTGGTAAACAAATGGTTGAATAAGTTTGGAATATGAAAGGGCTCAACTGTCTAGATAAGCAGTTGAAGGCTTTATTCTGTAGGTCATTTGTGGACCATTAATGGTTTTTGAGGAGGAAAGTGACATGATACTGTTTTAGGAAAAACCAATAACTGAGAATTTTGACAAAAAGGTAATGATTGTTCCACCAGGTATAATCAACCTCAAGCCTTCCTTTAATCAGGCTCCTTCTTAGACTTTTACTCTCTTCTTAATTCCTATCCCACAATTTAATCATCTTACCAAAGAAATGGTCCCACTTCTTCCCACTTTCAGCTCTAGTACTTTTGTCATTTATTTTTTATTGAGATATACAGGCATATTTCATTTTATTGTGCTTCACGAATATTGTGTTTTTTTTATAAGACCCTCCACCAGCAAAAAGATTATAACTCACTGAAGATTATAACTCTCTGATTATAACTCAGATGATAGTTAGCATTTTTTAGTAATAAAGTTTTTTTTTATCTAGGGTATGTACATTTTTTTAGACATAATGCTATTATACACTTAATAGACTACACTATAGTATAAACATAACTTTTATATGCATTGGGAAAAGCAAAAATTCGTGTGACTCGCTTTATTGGAATATTTGCTTTGTTGCAGCGGTCTGGAATTGAACCTGCAGTATCTCTGAGATATGCCTGTACTGTGACAATTAACTGCACATATTTGAAGTATATAACTTGATAAGTTTTGGCATACACTCATGAAATCATCATCACAGTCATGATAATGAACATATGCACTGTCGGAAAGCATCCTTTGTATGACTTGAATCCTTTTGAGTTTTTTTTTTTTTTAAGATTTTTTATTTTTTCCTTTTTCTCCCCAAAGCCCCCCAGTACATAGTTGTATATGCTTCGTTGTGGGTCCTTCTAGTTGTGGCATGTGGGATGCTGCCTCAGCGTGGTTTGATGAGCAGTGCCATGTCCGTGCCCAGGATTCGAACCAATGAAACACTGGGCCACCTGCAGTGGAGTGTGCGAACTTAACCACTCGGCCACAGGGCCAGCCCCTTGAGTTTGTTGAGACCTATTCTTTTGCCCCGAGTATGGTCTGTCTTGGTAAATAAGCAGTGAGCACTTGAAAATAATCTATATTTTGCTGTTATTGGGTGGAGTGTTCTATGAGTGTATTAGTTTCATATTGCTGCTGTAATTAATTTACTACAAGCTTAGTGGCTTAAAACAATACATTTACTATCTTACAGTTTTTGGGGTCAGAAGTCCAAAATGCATTGGCAGGGCTGCATTCCCTGAAGGCTCTGGGGTAAAATCTGTTCCCTTGCCTTTTGCATCTTCTAGAGGCTACATGTACACTCATGTCCCACATAACGACATTTCAGTCAACAATGGACCACATACACAGTGGTGGTCCTGTAAGATTAGTACCGTATAGCCTAAGTGTGTAGTAGGCAGTACCATCTAGGTTTGTATAAGTACACTCTATGATGTTCACACATTGACAGAATCATCTAATGATGCATTTCTCATAACATATCCCTGGGGGCCAGCCCCATGGCCGAGTGTTTAAGTTCGTGCACTCCGCTTGGGCGGCCCAGGATTTTGCCAGTTCGGATCCTGGTCGTGGACATGGCACCACTTGTCAAGCCGTGCTGAGACAGTGTCCCACATAGCAAAACCCAAAGGACCAACAACTAGAATATACAGCTATGTACTTGGGGCCTTTGGGGAGAAGAAGAAGGGGGAAAAAAAAGATTGGCAACAGATGTTAGCTCAGATGCCAATCTTTAAAAAAATAAACTAACAAAAGAACATATCCCTGTTGTTATGCAGTGCATGACTGTACTCTTTACCTTGTGTTCCCTTCCTCTATCTTCAGGGCCATCAGTGTGGCATCTTCACATCTCTTTCTCTAGTTCTGATTTGTCCTCTATCTTCATGTCTCCTGCTCTGACTCTGCCTCTCTCTTATAAGGACTCTTGTGATTACATTGGGTCCACTCATGTAATCCAGGATAATTTCCCCATCTCAAAGTTATTAACTTGATCACATCTGCAAAGTCTCTTGCTATTTTGGCTAACAGTTTCATGAGTTTCAAGGATTAGAATGTGGACATCTTTGGGAGGGCCGTTATTCTGTATACCACAGAATGTCATTTAGGTCAAGTTGGTTGATAGTATCGTTCAAGTGTTTCATATCCTTGATTGATTTTCTGTCTACTTGTTTTATCAATTATTGTGATAGGGTATTGAAATTTTGGGCTATTATTATGTGGATTTGTCTTTTTCTCCTTGCAATTCTATCAGTTTTTACTTCATATTTTCTGAAGCTCTGTTATTAGGTACATAAACATTTAGGATTGTTATGTCCTCTTAATCAAGTGACCCCTTTATCATTGAGAAATGACCTTTCTATGCCTGGTAATATTGTTTTGCCTTGAAATTTACTTTGATATTTGATAGTGTCAGCATGTTATATCTTTTTCCATCATTTTGCTTTTAACTTATTTATGTCATTATATTTAAAGTGAGTTACTTATAGGCAACATGTAGTTGGGTTTTGCTCTTTATTAATCCACTCTGGCAATCTTTGCCTTTTAATTGTGGTGGGCTAGGTCATTTATATTTAATGTGGTATATTTACATTTAGATATTTGATATGATTAAGTTTGTTTATCATCTTGCTATTTGTTTTCTGTCTGTATTTTTATTCCCTTTTTCCTGTATTCTTTTTGGGTTGAATATTTCTTATGATTCCATTTTGTTTCCTTCAGTGGGTTATCAGTCATAAATCTTTTAATTGTTGCTTTAGGTATACGTATTTATCACCATTTATCTTCAAGTGACATACCACTTCATGAATAATGTAAGAACCTTACGATAATGTACTTCCATTTCTTTCCTCCCAGTTTTTAAGGCTATTGTTGCCATTTATTTTACTTATAAACCCCATAATACTTGTTATTATTTTTGTTTAAGTAGTCAGTTATCTTTTAAAGAGATTTAAATAGTAAGAAAAATATTGTATATATTTACCCATGTAGTTTACTATTTCTGGTGGTCTTCATCCTTTATGTAGATCAGTGATTCACAATTAGTGTGATTTTGCCCCCTAAGGAACAACTGGAAATCTTAGGAGACATTTTGGATTGTCATAACTTGGTGGGGAGTGCTACAGGTATCCAGTAGGTTAATGCCAGTGATGCTGTTTGCAATACACAGGATAGCCCCCCACAATTATTTAAAAGAGTTATCTGGTCCAAAATATCAATAGTGCCAAGGTCAAGAAACCTTGATATAGATCTGTATTTTCATTGTTATTGTTTTTGTTGTGCATGAAGGACTTCCTTAAGATTTCTTATAGGGCAGTGTGCTGGTGATGAATTCTTTCATGTTTTTATGTCTGAGAAGTCTTTATTTTACCTTTGTTTCTCAATTCTATTTTGACAGTTTTTCTTCTTTGTAGTATTTAATGATGTTGCTCCATTGTCTTCTTGCTTGCATTGTTTCCAACAAAAAGCTACTGTCATTTTTATCTTTGTTCCTTTATATTTATTTGTCTTTTTTTTCTCTAGATGCTTATAAGATTTTCTCTATCACTAGGTTTGACCTATTTGATTAAGATATGCCTTGGTGTAGTTTTCTTTGTGTTTCTTGTGTTTGCATTTTATTGATTTTGTTGAATCTGTGGGTTTTATAATTTTCATCAAGTTTGGAAAATAGTGAGCTATTATTTCTTCAGATATTTTTTCTGTTCCTCTCCCTTCTTTTTTCCCCCAGGGACTCCAATGGCACATACGTTGGGCCACTTGAAGTTGTCCCATAGCTCCCTGAAGCTATTTCTTTTTTGAAATTCTTTTTTCCTATCTGTTTCATTTTTGATAGTGTCTATTTCTGTCTTTGAATTTGTCAGTCTTTGTCAGTGCCTCATCTGCTGTTAATACTTTGTAGTGTATTTTTCATCTCAGAACATTCTCATTTTCAGCTCTAGAAGTTCCATTTGGCTCTTTTTTTCTTTTCATGTCTTCATGTCTCTACTTAACTTTTTGAACATATGGAATATATTCATAATAACTTTTAGTGTTCTTTTCTGCTAATTCTAGCATCTTTGTTAGTTCTGGGTTGATTTCAACTGATTGATTTTTCCCCCTCATTATAGGTTGTATTTTCCTGCTTTTTTGCATGCCGGATAATCTTTAATTGAGTGTCAGCACTAAATTTTACCTTACTGGGTTCTGCATACTTTTGTATTCCTGTCAAATATTCTTGAGCCTTTTTCTGGGATGCGGTTAAGTTTCTTGAAATAATGTGTTCCTTTCAGGTCTTGCTTTTAGGATTTGTTAGGTGAATCCAGAGCAGCATTTAGTCTAAGGCCATTTATTTGCCACTGCTGAGTATTCTACCCAATCCCTAATGAATTATGCAGTTTTCCAGTTTGACTGATGGGAACAGGTTCTATTTCCAGCCCTTTTGAGTGCTGGTACTGTTCCCTTGAATCCTTTTGGATGATTCTCTCCCTGTCTCCGATAGTTTCATCACACCCGCGTGCTCATTCATATTTTGCTGAATACTCAGGTGGAACCTCCGTAGTTCTCCTTGCTTATTTGCTGATGTAGCTCTCTCTTCTACAGTATTCTGTCCTGTGAACTCTAGTCACCTTGATTTCCCCAAACTCTCAGCATTATCTCTTCAGTTCAGGGAGTTGGCTGGGCGGCTCCTGGGTTACACCTCCCTGCACCACTGTGTGGAAACTCTCAAGGCAGTAAGCTGGACCAATTGTGTGACTCGCTTTATTTGTTTCCTCATTCTCAGGGATCACTGTTTTTTGTTGTCTGAGATTCACTGTCTTGGAAACTGTTGTTTCATATATTTTTTCTGGAATTTTTTGTTATTTCATGCAGAAGGGTAAATCCAATCCTTGTTAATCCCACTTTGGCCACAACTTGATCCTTTCAAGGTTTGTTTTTGAATGATAAGCTTTGTTAGGACTGATCTATCATCATCTTACTCTAGGACTGTTTGGAGGGGGCCCATGATCACTCTTTAGCTCAGTGATTTTCTAGAATGACTCACCCTACTCAGTAGCATAACTCAGGGCTGGAGATTATTACAATAAAGAATACAAAACAGGATCAGAAGGAAAAAGATATTCATAAGCAAAATCCGGGAAAATCAGATGCAGGCTTCCAAGTCCTCCCTCTGTGATGGTCACACAGATGTACTTTCTCTCTAGCTGTGATCCCCAGAGACATGAGAAATGTCTCTACCCAGGGCAGCCTGCTTGAATTCTGGAGTCCAGAATTCTTAAAAGGAGCTAATCACTTCAGCATACACCTGCTATAGACCAGCTGTGGTGCAGAGCCCAAACTCGGCACTGTGTGTTCATCATAAGTCTTCACCTGTATGTTAAACAGTGCTGACAGTCTGCATCCTACCCCACTGCTCCAGGCATACAGTAACATCATCAGTTGGTGACTTTGTAAGCATTAGTTTTCAGAGCTTGTTCAAGGTTCAGAAACATGTATCCACGTGTCCCTGGAGATTAGCAAGGAGTGAGCAAACCATACTTGTTGCTTTAACTTGTTGCTAAACTTGCCCTGTTCCTAAAGTGTGCTGGAGCTGTTGTGGGACCTGATTGTGCATGTCTTTTCTTAACTCTGGGTTCATTGATGTCATATTGCTAACGATGTTGCCCATGGAGATTGTATTTACACCACATTTTTGGAGCTCCTCCTCTATGTAGCTCCCTCCTCTCTGGTATACATCCTGCAAATCCCCTGCCTCAGTAGTTGTGAGCTGCCACCTTTGTCTTCTCAGCTCAGTAAAACCACCATGCTTTGCAAGGGCTCTGCCTCCCTGCGCTGCAGTCTGGAGGATGCCAGCTTTGTGGCAGGAAGCTGAGGGGATTGTCAGGCTCATGTGATGGTCTCCCTTCTCTCAGGATCACAGATTCGTCCTGCCTGCTTTTCAAACACTTGTTTCAGATATATTGTTCAGTTTTATTTTTCTTTACACTGGGAGAGCCAGTCCAGTTGCTCTGTTGTGATTAGAAGCAGAAGTCCCAATAATTTACCTATTTTAAAATAAAATTAACTCATCTAATTTCAAATACGTAGTAAATAAAAAGTAGGAAGTTCCCCTGCATTGCCTTCAAGTCCCACTGATAATATTTAGTAGTATATTTCTTTCAAATTATTTTCTGTGCATTTACATATAAACTTTCCTATTCATAAAAATAAAAATGGGATCATACCATGTATACTGTATACATGTATATGTAATATATATGCATATTTCCTAATCAGTACATGTAGAGATACCTCATTTTAAAAACGTCTACATAAAGTACTTTAGTAAGGATATACCGTAAATTCTTTAACCACTATCCTATTAATGAACATTAAATTTGCATTTTTTCCCTTCACACAAACAATGTTGCAAGGATGCTTGTACATATGTTCACACCCTGAGGTATTTCTGAAGAATAAATTCCTACAAGCAATAAAACTTTGAGTGATATATGCATTTCAAGTTTTGATAAATCCTGTCCGATTGCCCCCAGATAGATTCCCACCAGAAGTGCACATGTGCACTTTCAGCAGTGCTAGCCAATCTGGTATCTCATTATTTTACTTATTTTTAGTGGAGTGAGCATTCTTTCATGGTTTATTAACAATATCTTAGGTGAATTGCCTGTTTGGGTTCTTGGCCTTTTTTTGTTGTTTTTCTTGTGGGTCGTCCATCTCTTTTGCTAATTATTTGTAGGAATTCAGAATATCGCCTTTTGTCTATGGTTTAATAATATATATAGAATAATATATATAGAAAGTTTACATCTTTATGTGGTTATATCTGTCAATCTTTCTGTTTGTCTTACAGTTTTTGCCTTTCACATTCAAGCTTATAAAACTTTTCGTGTCTTTTATTCTACCGTTTTATTTTGCTTTTTCTTTAGAATTTAATCTCCAATGCAGCCGAAATTTTGTGTATGCCATGAAGTAAAGAACCCACCTTATTTTTTTCCTTAAATAGACAGTCATTTGTTATAACACCATTTAGTGACTAATCCAGCTTATTTTAACTAACTTGAAAGTTGTTTAATCCTATTCAATTCTTATAAACATGGGTCTGTTTTTAGACTTTATCTTTTTTTCATTGAGTTTTATTCCATACAAGGCCACTCTCTTTTAATTTATCTTTATTTTTTGGTATATTTTGGTATATCTCTTGGTATATTTTGAAATGTGGTAGGGCAAGTCTCCTTCCCAAATTTTTTCAAAAACGTTTTTGGCTATTCTTGCACATTGTAGGTAATAAAACGTATTATTGATGTTATTAGGTATACTATTAATACTTGATATATCTTGGAACACAGAGATAATGATGATGATGAACAAAAACGATGGCTAACATTCACTGAGCACTTGTTAGATCCAGACCCTAAATTAAGCATTTCATATTGAACATTTTTTATTTAATTCTTGCAATAACCCTGTGAACGGGGTACTGTTTTTATATTCGTTTCACAAAGGAGCACATATCAAAATCTTTCTTCAGATAGCCTTTTGCTTGCCTTATTTCTGTCAGTATTGCTAACTTCGCCCCCTTCTTATGTAAATACTTTATGGCTAAGCAGAAATATGTATTTCAGGAATCAGTGACCTTCAAGGATGTGATAGTGGACTTTACCCAGGAAGAATGGAAACAGCTAGATCCTGTGCAGAGAGATTTGTTCCGGGATGTGACATTGGAAAATTATACACACCTGGTCTCCATAGGTAAGGCTGACTTCTCTGATTTAATATCTGGGGCTGTAGAGGATGGGGGTTCTCTCGTGCTTAGGTGAGTTTTGCCTTTAAGTTAAGAAACCAAAGATTCCTAAATTTTGAAAGGTTTCTACTCTCCTAGCAAGTAGAAGGACAAACTAATAATTTTTCTGAACCCATGTCTGGTGATTTGTAACACTGAAGCTTTATACGCTATACACTCCCATCAGATTTGTCCTACATATCCTTTCCTAAAAACAAAGTGCTGAGACTGAATTCTGATATGGCACTTATCCCTTACTACATGATAAGTACCTTTTTTTTTCTTCCCCATGAGCAGGACTCCAAGTTTCCAAACCTGATGTGATTTCCCAGTTAGAGCAAGGGACAGAGCCATGGATCATGGAGCCCAGCATTCCAGTAGGTACGTAATGGATATGTGCCATATGAGTGTCATTAACTCTAACCACCAGCCTGATAAGAGCTTTTTATGTCTGTAATGTAGATTCTTGCTTCTCTTTAAAGTGTCTCCTGTGGAGAATTGGGAAGCTAACTGGACTCTCTTTTGCTTTGTCAAAACACTAACTGTTTCAACATATGTTCTGTTTTTATACTCCTTTCAGAGGTGGTATCCTTCTTGCTTTTTTCTAAAGGCAACCTCTTGACCTGGACTCTGGATTCCGTCTTTCGTACCTCCTTTGGGACCCTAATCACGTAATTATCACCTTATTTTTCAGCCCTAAGTTTTCTTTTTGGGTCTCCAGGCTCCATTGCTAGTACCTTTAAACAGAAATAGGTAACCCTAATTTTCAAATACTGTTACTCAACACTTTTTATCTTTTTGACCACAATCCAGTCCGCCTCCTTGCTTTCCCAACCAAACTCGGCAAAAGTGAATTCCATTCCTATAGCCTTCACTTTTTCATCTCCTATTACTTTCTTAATCTCAGGGTGTAGCTTCTGATCCTATCACTTTAACAGACTATCCTTGAAATTATGAATGATTTTCTTGTAAATGATCAATTCCAAAACTGCAGAGAGAGCTCTTCAAAGATCTCAGCCTGGAAAAATGTACAAACTTGGTCACTCCAGGTAAGGGGATGTCTCCAGAGTTAATGGGATAGGAGTGGGGGTCCTCTTTTATGGGTAGAAAAAAAACAAGCCATGTCCAAATTTGGGAAGTACTGGATTAGCTAAAATTTTAGCAGATCTTTTACTGGAAGAATACTCAGAGGTTTTTTTAATATGTAGTTGGGCATTAGGAATTTCCAACAGTGTTGCATAGAATATGACATTTCTTCTCCTCCCACCCCAAACAACCATGAATTCTTTTTTTCATACTACACCTTTAAAATATTTCTCTTAGAAGATGGTTTCATGGAGCACAATTTAGAAAACTTTTTTTTTTTTTAAAGAGCTTTATTAACTTGTGCTTACGGTTTGTTAACTTTCGGAAAAAACAAGTTTTATTACAAATGAAAAAGGAAGTTTTAAAAAAATCCCAACTTAAGCAGGTAGAAAAAAATTTTTAAATATTTAAATGTGTATTAAAAAATCCTAGGCTTTTCAAAAAATGCTTTAGTCATTACTAAAAAGAGATTTATTTAGGTAAAAATAATAATGAGAAACCTGTGCTGCAGAGATAATGTAGATAGTTCCTGTGATCCAGTCAGTAGGCAGAAGATAATCCCTTGAAGTATTTAGCTCCATTCTTTTGTTTACTTTTACACTGGAATGTGACCCAGTGATGGTAGTCTTGGTAAGCTAGCCCTTGGTCCTGCCCTCTTCAGAATTTGGAGCAGACTTATTCTGAGCTGGCGACTTGGCTGCTTTCATCTCTGTGAAAATGATCTACAGTTTTATAGGCATCTGTACAGGTAATAGAAGTTGCGATGGTACCTACGTTCAGGTGGCCACTGGGCCTGGGCCTTGTCTGTATCATTTTCCTTATCCTCTTTATTGCCATCTTCTCTGGGTTTTCTTGGTGACCTGGCCCTTGCAGAATCATGATCAATTACCCTGATGTGTATTCTGTCTCATTTGTCTATCTTGTTCTTTTGCAGCCTGTTTGTTAGCACCCTGTATTATTTCTCCATACACAAGAGTGTTGGAATACTGTGGTCAAGACCTGTAGACTTTGCTTGTAGTAAAGTGGGAAGTCCTTTCTGCAGTAGAGATGGCTCTGTTCAGTCTTGCCTTCTGGAACTTTGTCCAGCATTTCATTGTTTTCCCCACCCCTGGTATTCTGGTAACTCTGTTGGTTATTGCGTGGAAGACATGACAACATGGACAACATTGGTCATGGTCTGTTGGATGTTTATTGCCTTCAACTGGGACTGCAACCAGGGCTGGAGATCAGCCACTTCCACCCTCTTCTCTTTTAACAGCATCAGACTCCGTGGTCTCCATTTCCTTCATTGTGAAGTGCCTGCAGGAAGTATTCCTTATGGTCATCTGCTGTCAAATGTATCTTTCTTGGTGTCATTCCTGTTAATGAAAACATATCCATTTCTTATATTGAACAATTGGTTGTTCCCCAGAACCTGTGTTATTGATCTTCTTGTCCCTGCTGGAGAAGTACTGCTGTTAGGAGGCTGCCTGCACATGTATATGCTGCACCATTACCCGTGGTACCAGTTACGGAGGGGATGGTAGGCAGCTCTGGGTTTCTGCCTCGCTGCTTATGCTTGCAGTGATGATGATGGTGATAGTGACTGGGCTGGCAGCACAGGAGATTCAGGGTTCTCTGGGATCTGCTGTACCTCCCTGTTACTAGTGGAACCAAAGAAATGCTATTTTCTTTACTAAATCTGCCAGCATTGATTAGCCTGCTTCTCTTAGTTGTCGTCTTTCTTGTCTTGGGCAATGCTCTACTTCCTGATTATGTTCTTTCCTGTCTTTTGTTTCTTCTGTTGTTTGCTGATAAACTGCTTTCTTTCATTAGTATATTTTATTCATCCCATTACCCTAAAGACCCTCAGGTCAGAGAAAAGACCTCTGCTCTTTTCTCACATATGTTCCTGTGGCTTCAGCTATCCTTTTCCTTGCTCTTTTGAGCTGATACTTCCTATCCTATATTTGAACATCTTAGTTATTCTACTCCTTTTGGCATCTTCTACCCCCCCACAAACACCCATAGTCTAGTCCTCCATTTCTCTTCCTAATTCTCAAAAATACCTAGAGTTGAACTTGATATCTTCCTCCCCTTAAGTTATTTACTATTTCCAACTTTCCTATTTCCAGCAGTGATATGACTATTCCTGCAGTGTTCCAGGCTAAAAACCATGGCATCTTAGAAACGTCTTTCCTGTTTGTCATGTCTTGACATCTTGGCTCTTAGATTTTTGTTTTGTTGTTCATTGGCAAGGAGTCCCAGTTCAGACTGCCTCCTTTAGATTCACTCCATCTGTGTCTCCTCTTAGCCATCTCTGTGGTTACTTTTTAATTTACTCTCACCTTAAATGGAGTTCTCTTACTGGTTTTTAGAGATTATGAAATTGAATTAGACATTCTCTTGCCACTTTCATATTTTATTTATCGTTATTGTTAGCTCCTTCCAACTTTCTTTCTAAATAATAGGGCTATATTTGAAAACCTTCAGAATTTCTGAGGGCTTTATTTTTAATTTCTTTAGTTCATTCTCACAGCAACAGGTTTTCCCCCCCTTCTATTCAGAGAATACAGGCATTTTATTTTTCTTTCAGACTGGGAGACAAGACCAGAAAATAGCATATCAGTCCCAGAGCTGGACATTTCTGAAGAACAGCCATCTCGGGTGGTAATAGTGGAACAACAGAAAAAGGATGATCCTTGCAGTTCCAACTTCTTAGAAAGTTGGGAATCTGAAAGCAGTCTAGAGAGGCATCAGGCAAACCAACAGCCACTGCCAAGAGAAATAAAAATAACTGAAAAGACAATACCCACTTGGGAGAGAGGCCCTGTAAATAATGACTTTGAAAAAAGCGTCAATGTGACTTTAAACCTTGTAACACAACAAGGAATATCTCCAAAAGAGACGTCTACTAAAACAAGTGTCAAACAGAATTTAAATCCAGTTAAAAAAGAGAAATCTTGTAAGTGTAATGAATGTGGGAAAGCTTTTAGTTATTGTTCAGCTCTTATTCGCCATCAGAGAACACATACTGGAGAAAAACCCTACAAATGCAATGAATGTGAAAAAGCCTTCAGCCGGAGTGAAAACCTTATAAACCATCAGAGAATTCATACTGGAGACAAACCATATAAATGTGATCAATGTGGAAAAGGCTTCATTGAGGGTCCATCTCTTACTCAACATCAAAGAATTCATACTGGAGAAAAACCCTATAAATGTGATGAATGTGGGAAAGCCTTTAGTCAGAGGACCCATCTTGTTCAGCATCAGAGAATTCATACTGGTGAGAAACCATATACTTGTAACGAGTGTGGAAAAGCGTTTAGCCAGAGAGGCCACTTTATGGAACATCAGAAAATTCATACAGGAGAAAAACCTTTTAAATGTGATGAATGTGATAAAACCTTTACCAGGAGCACACATCTTACTCAACATCAAAAAATTCATACTGGAGAGAAAACTTATAAATGTAATGAATGTGGGAAGGCCTTCAATGGGCCCTCAACATTTATCCGTCATCATATGATTCATACTGGTGAAAAACCATATGAATGCAATGAATGTGGGAAAGCCTTCAGTCAGCACTCAAACCTCACTCAACATCAGAAGACACATACTGGGGAGAAACCTTATGATTGTGCCGAATGTGGAAAATCCTTTAGTTACTGGTCATCCCTTGCTCAACATCTGAAAATTCATACTGGAGAAAAACCTTACAAATGCAATGAATGTGGAAAAGCCTTTAGTTACTGCTCATCCCTTACTCAACATCGGAGAATTCACACCAGAGAAAAGCCATTTGAATGCAATGAATGTGGAAAGGCTTTCAGTTATCTCTCAAACCTTAATCAACATCAGAAGACTCATACCCAAGAGAAAGCCTATGAGTGTAAAGAATGTGGGAAAGCCTTTATTAGGAGTTCATCTCTTGCTAAACATGAAAGAATTCATACTGGCGAGAAACCCTATCAGTGTCATGAATGTGGAAAAACCTTTAGTTATGGCTCTTCTCTTATTCAGCATAGGAAAATACATACTGGAGAAAGACCTTACAAGTGTAATGAATGTGGGAGAGCCTTCAACCAGAACATACACCTTACACAACACAAGAGAATTCACACAGGAGCAAAGCCTTATGAGTGTGCTGAGTGTGGCAAAGCCTTTCGACATTGTTCATCTCTTGCTCAACATCAAAAAACTCACACAGAAGAAAAACCCTACCAGTGTAATAAATGTGAAAAGGCTTTCAGCCAGAGCTCCCATCTGACTCAGCATCAGCGTATTCACACTGGAGAGAAGCCCTATAAGTGCAATGATTGTGACAAAGCCTTTAGCCGGAGCACTCATCTGACTGAACATCAGAATACTCATTCTGGAGAGAAACCTTATAACTGTAATGAATGCAGGAAGACTTTCAGCCAGAGCACTTACCTTACTCAGCATCAGAGAATTCATTCAGGAGAGAAACCTTTTGGATGTAATGATTGTGGAAAAGCCTTCAGATATCGTTCTGCTCTCAACAAGCATCAGAGACTACACCCTGGTATATGACTATGATAGAAGCAGCATAAACATAGGGGATGCATTTACTTTAGTTTGTCCTTTTGTTAAGTACTGAAGAATCAGAATGGATTGACAAACTGCTTAAAATATTGTAAGTTTTCACTGTTACACTATGGAATAGGAAAGTACATTGGGCTGAAGTAACCAATTACATTGTTAACCAACTTCGTGATACTGAAAAATTTAACTGTTTTCAGTTTCAGTTTCCTCTGTGAAATGAGAGATTTGGAGTAGATGATTTCAGAGGTCATTTGGAGTTTTATATTCAGTTTTGTATATTCACAATATATTCTTGAATAGGATTATTCTACATCAGCATTTTGATGTGTTGCATCTAGAGTGTGTATATTTATGCATGTTTTCCCTATAGAAAGCGTTTGTGCTTCAGTAACTAGACTGGGGAATTTATTATGCTCCTATTCTAACACATTTAAGTTGTTTAAGTAACTGGTTCCTAATAAAAAGAATTGTAAATGCCCTCAAATTAATAATTCAGTAGCATATAATGGCTTAACTCAGTACAAGTATTAAACCTTCCTATTGCTTTCTCTTCCAGTGTGTTTTAACATTCTAGGAGTTTAGTGCAAGTACAGAGATTCTCTTCTACAGCTTAAACCAGTGTTATTTAACCCTAGTTGTGTAGTAGGATCACTTTAGGAACTTTATAAAATTCTATTGCCAAGGTTCCACCCCCAGAGACTATAATTTAATTGGCCTAAGCAGTGGGACCCAGGGTTCAGTTTTTTTTTTTTTTTTTTTTTGTTTTCTAACGTGTATTCTGGAAGGACAATTGGGTTAGATTTCAGTACCCACTCCTTTGGCTAGTAGCTTCTTCTTGTGGCTCTTCCTAGAAGCCTCACAGATTAGCTGTGCTCAGTACACATGATGTAATTTTGACTGTCATATTGTTGTGTAGATTGGGTTCTCACAAGCTCTGGGAGGTAAGGTCAATTTGTTTCCTCACTAAAGTGCAAAAATTAAACTGCTGTGTAAAATAGTGGTCATTTCATTTGCTTTTCTTGGTCCCCTGATATCAGAAGCAGATGACAGTGTGAATGACATCTCTGAAGATGTGTAGCCCAGCCTGCGTGGCCATTTAATATTTGAGCCAGAAATAAATATGGGTCTAGCTATAAAGAGATGAGCCCCTTATATTGTCTTCAGATACAGTTATCAGGTTAGCTCTTTTAGGAGCAGCTGACAATTTCCCAGCCTGGCCTTGACAATGGAGAGCACTGAGAACAGAGGGTAGCACAGAAATTGATCATTATTTAAATAAAAGGAAAGGTTGGGGGTAGTGGTTGCTGCAGATTTTTACAGTGAAAAACATCAAGGCAGTCTTTTTTGCTTATATAAATGCCAGCGACCTGCATCAGAATTTTGTCACCTCCTTAACTGAAGATGCCATACGGTGAAGAACAGATAAAATTCAGGAAATAATGTAGCCACTTAAATCTCAGGACCTTTTCCTGTTGTAATTTGAAACATCTATAAAGGAATGTCATTTGGTATTTCTTAATTTTACAAGGCTTCCATTATTTAGGAATTACAGTTTTCCCATTGTAGAGAGGTTGGAAACTGGCAGAGAGGAATGGCTCTCAGGTTATAGGGAAGTTTTGGTTGGAATCTGAGCCACTCCCACAGTATAAGGAAATGAAGTTTCTATATCCAGGTGAAAGTCCTCCCATTTCAAAGGAGATCCCAAGATGGAAAACAAGAGTCTGGAATGGGAAGACTCCTGTCCTTGTGCCACTCTGATTCCTATTTGAAGGAATAGAATTTATTTGAAAATTTGGCATTAACTCTGAAAGATCCCACTTTGTCCCATTAATTCAGTCTCTTCATGGATACTGTTAGATCAAACCCAGAGCACCAAGAATATGTGGTCACTGCCTCACTTAATTCCTCTTTTAATGATAATAATATAATAGTGATCTGATCTTTCATGCCTTCCCTCCACTTGCTTGTCCTCCATCTTCTAAGACTTTGGGAATATGCTAACCACTCCCAGACAATACAGGCCTGGAGAAGGGATAGGCAGTAAGGCTCTAGGAGTTAACATGATCTTGGTTTCTCTATATTATTTATGAGTACCTAAAAAACGTCTCTGCTAGCTATCCAGAACACATTCCTATTTCCCAGAGTGGGTGGATTTGTAATTGCTGTTCCTGCTTAGACCTGTCATTCTAATTATACACTGTGGTAAACTGAGGTTTTGTCCTTTGTCATCTGAGATGTCCCTTAGTGTGTACTTAGATTTTTTCCCTTCTTACCCTTATTTTAAGAGCAGAGAGAGGGAGTTATTTTAAGTGGTTTCTTAGTCTCTTTTTTTCTTAATTTTGTTATTTCTATGCCATAAACACCTAGTATAACACTTAATTCCTTAATATTTATCATACTGAGAGTAGAGTAAAATTAAAATCTAAAAGGGAAAATTGGAAGTTAGAAGTTTTAGCCTTTTCCTTGAAGTTATAATTGGTCCAGAAAAATAGCAGAGGGATTCAGATTATATTATAGGTCTAATATCCATTGACAGAGTACCCAGAAATAAACATCTCAGAAATAACCAGTGAAGCCAGACAGTTCTTTATGAGGCAAGGAATTGTTTACTATTTACAAAACATTCTAATACTTTCATTTGTAGGGTTTTTTTTTAGGTGTTTCAGTATCCAAGATTGAGCATATAGAGACCAAACATTTTCCTCTAGGTCCTAGATTGGGAATTTTCCCATCTGCCACCAGATTGTAGATATAGGACCACTAACTAGGTTTTTGTCAAATAACTGGGTGAGGGAAGAAGAGGAGGGAGAAAATATCATGTAACTTAGTCATTCGTTCTTTTAAACATTTGGGTCTTCATTATAAATCATTCAGGGGCCAGTGCAGTGGTGTAGTGGTTAAGTTTTGCACACTCTGCTTTGGCGGCCTGGGGTTCACAGGTTCAGATCCAGAACATGGACGTACACACAGTTCATCAAGCCATGCTTTGGCAACATCCCACATACAAAAAAAAAAAAAGAAATTGACACAAATGTTAGCCCAAGGTCAATCTTCCTCACACACACACACACACAAAATCAACCACAGCCAGTATTTATGAGGTGCCTGACCTTGTAGTGGTTGGGGTTCAGAAGTCAACAAAACCAAATCTCTGCTTTCACTGACCTCACATCCTATTATAAATATATGTGTAAAATGCCAAGTGGTGATAAGTGTTATACATAACAATAAAGCAGCATGAAGGGCCTGTGAGAAATCCCCACCAGGGGATGTGGTACTGTTGTAGATATGCCTTTCTACTGTATCATTGGGGCACAGACTGGAGGACGTGAGGAATGAACTAGGTATATGTCTGGGAGAAGAACGTTCTAGGCAGAGGGACTAGTGGCCACAGAGTTCCTGAGATAGGAGTGTCTGGCAGTTTTAGGAACACTGGCTGGAGTGCAGTGAGTGAGTGGTAGGAGATGATAGCAGAGAGACAACTGGAAATGTTAAGGATTTCGCATTTTATTCTGAATGAGATAGTCATTGGAGGGTGTTGAGCAAGGGAGTGACATGATTATGTTTTAAAAGAGTCACTAGTTGCAGTGTAGGGAAGAGATTGTAGGGGGTCAAGAGTGCAAGCAGGAGTCTAGTTGGAATGCTACTCCAATAGTCCAGGTAGGAGCTAATAGTGATTTAGACAAAGGTATTAGTGATAAGAGGTAGGAAGTAGTTGGATTGAGGCTATATTTTGAAAACATAGCAGACACGGTTTGCTGATAGTTTAGACATGAAAGTGTGAGAGAAGGAGAAACCAGAATGGCTCTAAGAGCTTTGGCCTGAGCAACTCGAAAGGAGCTGCCATGTACTGAGATGGAGAATACCAAGGAAGAAGCAGGTTCACAGAAGGGAGGAGGAATCAGAATTCAGTTTTGGAACTTATTCAACACAGGAAAGAACACAAAATATAAGTGTACAAAGTGAATACATCTGTATAACTATCACCAAGGTCAAGAAATGGAGCATTATCAGGCTCCCAGTAACCCCTCTTATTCCCCCTTCCAATCACAACCTCGTTCTTCCCCAAAGGTAACCACTATCGCAAGTTCTAAAGCCATGGATTAGTTTTGCCTGTTTTTGATCTTTAATCATAAAATGTGCTTTTGTGTCTAGCCTGTTTTTTACTCAGATTGTGAGGGTCATCCATATTGTTGAAGTAGCTGTGAATGTAGCACTATTTGTCAATTCTGCGGCAGGTAGATCATTTGGATTGTTTCCAGTTTGAGGCAATTATGAATAGTGCCACTGAGAACATTGTTGTACATGTCTTTTGGTGCACATGTGCACCCACTTCTATTGGGTGTATACCTAGGAGTGAAACTGTTGTGTCATAGGGGATACATATATGCAACTTTAGTACACGTTGCTTAATGGTTTGCCAAAGAATTGTAACAATTTATACTACTGTCACCCATATTTGAGAATTTCCATTGCTCTACATCTTTGCCAACATTTTCACTGTGTCTTTAATTTTAGCTATCTGGGCAAAGTGGTGTTCTCGATGCCTTAGACATCCAAGTGGAGATATCAAGTAGGCTGTTGGATATGCAAGTCTGGATTATGAGGGAGAGGTCTACTGTAGAGATACACTTTTGGGAGTCTATAGTGTATATTTAAAATCATGGAATGGATGCTATGGCCTAGGAGGAGAGTATAGGATAAAAATAAGTTCCAAGGACTGAGCCCTTAGAAATTCCAACTTTTAGAAATCAGAAAGATGAGGATCCATATGTGAGGTAGGCAGCATGTGAGATAGGAAGATAATCAACAGAGTGTAGTATACTGGAAACAAAAAGTGTTTCAGAATGAGAAATGATCAACTATGTCTCCTGAGAGGTTTAGTAAGATGAAGACTGAGACTTAACCTTTGGATTTGGGAGTGAAGAAGTCAGTGGCAATCTTAAGACTAGTTTTGGTAGATTGATGCAACTAAAATCTGAGTGAAGGGGGTTAACATGAGAATAGGAAGTAAGCAATTAGAGAAGGCAAATTTGAGCACTTGAAGAATTTCACTATAATGAGAAAAGAAAATTGGGGTAATTGCTGGAAGGGGATGTGGAGTTGAAGATTTTTTTATAGAAGAGCTATTACAGTATGTTTGAATGCTATTGAGACTGAGCCAGTAGAGAGAGAAAAATTGGTGATCCAGAAAGGGGAAAGGATAAATAGAGTGAAGTCCTTTAGGAAGCAAGATGCAATGAGCTTCAGTGCACAAGTGGGAAGAGCTGCCCTTAAAATAAGAGCTGTTAAAACAGGAGGGAACATAGAGTATTTGGCTATGGTTGCAGGTAGGTTGGTGGAAGAAGGATGTGGAAGTTATCTTCTGATTGCTTCTGTTTTTTTGTAGAAATTAGGTCATCAGCTGAGAATGAGAAGTGAGTGAAGAGCAGTTAGAGGTTTAATGAGAGGAGGTAAGGCATAGAATAGTTACCTCTTATGGTGTCAGAAAGCGAATTGGCTAAGGAAATGTGGGATTAGAAGGCAGCACTGACAGTTCCTTTAAGGTATTTGGCCATGAGTTTTAAATGAGACCAATCATTTTTGAGTTTTCTTTAGCTATGTTCAGTGCATGGGGTCATAGATGGAATAAACTGAAAATTGGATTTAACCAGGATTTTTCTAGGAGAGTGTAACCCAAGAGAGAGGGATTGTAATAATATCCTGTGGAATTTAAGCTGAGAGGAAATGAAAGTAAGGGTAAAGTAAGGGTGGAGAAGGTGGGACGGGAGTGAGGGAAGCAGAAATAAATCCACACAGGTCTTACAATTTTAGGTGGTGTTGGGGTTGAAAAAAATTAAAATTGCATTACTAGAGGGAGGAAGTCGAAAAGATAAGACATGGTAGTCAGGAAGTAGGATGCTTGAAATTGAAGTTTTGAGGGCTGTTCTTATTGGTAATGCCACAAGGTCTATGGTGGGACTATAGGTGTGGATGTCTGAGGAGGAAGAGAGAACAGTTCACTGGAGGAGAGGAAGCCAAAGACCTCAGAGCCTGGGGTGTTGGATGGACTGACTACATACATATTGAAATCATCAGGTATAATGGTCTGAGAAGTCACGGGAAGAGTGAGGCAGATGCTATAATCTCCAGTGAATGAGGGAGTGACTTGGGATCAGTAGATGACTTCAATAAGAATGGGTAGTGGATGGTCTAGTTTCATGGCAGATGTCTCAGTGGAGTTGGAGAATTCTAGGGAGGAGGCAGAAACAACAGCCTGTAAGTGGCAATGAGGAGTAAGGACACCTGCCTTTCCTTCAGGCCCAGTTAAGTCTGTGTACGTAAGAGAGATGGAAGGGAAGAAGAGGAAGAAGCTGAAGGAAATATTCCAAAATAGGTGCCAGAATTATTTGAGAATTGTTTTTAGAGTCTATGATGCATTTTATTGTGAATTCTGTCATTGCGACAAATGCAAATAAGAAAGTGGATTTGGTAATTTAGGAATATTTTCAAGAATAAATAGTGATCACAGAGCCTGGACTCTAATCTTACAGTAAAGAGGAAGAAGAAAAGGTAGCAGAAGAGGACATAAGCCCCTGGGCACTCTGCCTTATGGTGAGCACTCAATTAGTATTTATAATTAAGTAGTCAACTGAATGTTAAGTAGGGCCAGTACATTATAAGGGAGAAGAGGAGTCAATATTCATTATAATGATCCTATTCTTTGGGGGGAAAGTAATCATGGTCCAAGTCCCTAGGTAAATTATAGCATCCGGACTGGAGGGAACAGAAAATGAAACTAGGAAGAGGCTGAATAAATAGAGGGGCACGCGGCCCATGAAGAATATGACAGTGTTGATGTGATCTGCATCAGGCTATTTTACTAGGATCCAAAATAGTTTCAATCACACGACTAATTCCCCTTGCACAAATTTCACATTTTCTAGGCTTTTTTTTCTTCCATACCTTTATTTTCTGATAAGTTAGTTTCCCCTAGAGAGCTGAGTACTGGGAAAGAATGCAATGCTTGTACTCATTAAGTATTCCAGTCTTCATGACAGTTGCACTTCTCATTGTTAATTAATAAATTAGCATTCTGTTTTATACATCAGTCTCAAATGACTGATTAGATTTGTATCAGTTAATGTGAATCACTCCCCCTATCAACTATTTTCTGGCCACATTTAGTTTAAAAAACTTGGGACCAGGTCCTGGATGATGATAACAGCAATAATAATTACATTTATTAAAAAGCAACATTCCAGGCCACTTAACGTGCGTTATCCCCTTTTTTAAAATAACAACCCTAGGAGGTTTGTGTTGTTATACCTATTTTTACAGGTGATAAAATTGAAATTTAAATGGTAAACTAACTTTACTGTCAATCATATAGAAAGCAGTCAAGTCAGCATTCAAATTCTGTTATGGCTTGCTTCAAAGTCCATATTTTTACACCTTATCACAAAAGTAATGCTACCCTCTGAGTGGTCAGCCAACTGGATTTCTTCTAGTGATGAATACACAGCTATGCACCTCTTTCAACCTCCATCATAGTTTGGAACTTCCCTTTTATATACTCAGCATTCCATCTCTATGACACTTCCCTTGTCAAAAAGTTCCCCCAAACATAAAATGAGTCTTTAAGAAAAAAAGTAACTTTTAATGAAGCTCCTTGTCAGAGGCTTTTGAAAATCTAAATCACATTATCATCATCATCATCAAGGCAAACTTCTTCACTGCATCAGTGTACCAGAGGACTGCTGGTGTACCCTCAATTAATTTTTTAAAAAGCAAATGATCAGTGCTGATGTAATGAATGTGTATACTGTATTGATTATGGAGTAATGGACGGAGAGTAGCATTACCATTTAGATCCAAGATAAAATCTCAGCACTATTTCTTATCGATGGAACCTCTCTATACATCAGAGAGCTACAGAATTATAAAATGGACATTGCTGTGCTCCTCAAAACCGATTCTTTTGGGTGCTTGAGCCATTTCTCACCATCTTTCAACAGAGCTTTCCTTTTGTTGAAAAATCAATTTGTCATAAATCAACTACACAAAAATCAATGAAAGACCAATTTGTTGAAAAATCATTCATCTGTTTTACAAAAAAAAGTGTTTATTTAACTATAAAGTTACAGATGGGTAGAGTAGGAAAGGAAATAGGCAATGAGAAGAGTGAAAATATTGGATATATGAGTTCTAACATTTTTGAAGATTTCTGTAAAATTTCAGCTAGGCAATTTTCATTGTTTTACTAAATAAATACTCAATTTTGGGAAAGTTAAGGATCATAGGTCAATTCCATCTTCTAATCTATTATGCAAAAAAAGGATACTCAGTAACCAAAAACTTCAATATGATATTAATACTCCAAATCTGATATAAATGGATCATAAATTTGCTGAAGAAGAGTCTAGAGTGGTGCTTCTCAAACTTTGAAGTGCTTATGAATCATTGGGGATCTCGTTACTGATTCAGGAGGACTGTGAAGAGGTCTAATATTCAACATTTCTAACAAGTTCATAGATGATACTGCTGATCTACGTACTACACTCTTAAAAACTAGTCACTAGACTGACTTCTTCAACAAGAAATAACAAAGTTTTGGCTATGAATTCCTAGAAACATGAAATTAAAGCTAATGTGCCATTTAAGACAATGAGGAAACAATGGGCAACATTTCTAGAGACTGGCAAAATGAAAAATAATGTTAAAAAATATAAAAGAACTCAAAAGTGGCCAAAGAAATTTCATACACATAGAATGTTAAAATTTATCAATTTAGTTGCAAAATTTGAGGAATACAAAATTTGAGTAATTGAAAGAATACTAAAAGTAACAAGTTTTTAAAAAGGTGGTATTCCCCCTTCTTCTGAGAGTGCATGTGCCCTCTGCCCCTCCCTTGCCAGTCACCTGGGGCCAGGCAGCAGATACCTGGGTGGCAACCTCACTGTGAGTCTGCTGGGGTGCCCAGCACTGGGAAAGCGGACCATGAGCCAAGAGCTGTCACACCTTGGGTGACCTTGGTAGGTGGCAGCAGGCCCAGCCCCCATATTCTGACCATGAGGCCTCGACCACTGGAGGAAGGTCTGGCTGGGAGGAAACGCACTTGCTTCCACCCCTACCGTGTGCAAGCAACTCAGTCTCTGAGACTGGAGTTTCTTTGTGGTATCCCCTAGATAGAATTACTGGGAATTGCCAGTGGGGATTAGCTTGGCTACTGTGAGAAAGAATAACAGGGACAGGGAATCTCTGGTTTTTAAAGAGACATAATGCAGCAATGCAATATGTGATCCTTGTTTGGATTCCAATTTGATGAAAAAACATTTTTAAAAAACTGAGCTGAGGAGTGACATCAGCATCATGGTGGAGTGAGCTCTTCCCTTAGACTCTCCCCCATAAGATACAAATGAAAAGGACACTCAGAAACCAATAGAAGACATTCACACAATACAATAGACATCTGTGAGATCCATGCAGCCATACATCTGAAGGTGGAGGTGCTGGACCCCCTGGGAGGCAGTGGAAGGAAGTAAGGGGATCTCCTCTCCCTCCACCAACAGCAGCAACCTAAGGCACAGGATCACACGTGGCTCTGAAAGGAGACTGGGGAGGGAGCTGCCTTCTGCAGGAATGCGAACACCTTTCCCAGCCCATGGGAAAGCTCCACACCAAGGAGGCTAAGCAATCGTGGGGGCATCTTCACCAAGCCAAGCACCCCAGGAGGGCAGAGAGCAAGTGCAGAATGGGAGCACCCCTGGGATCATGCACACAAAACACAGCACTCCTCCTCTCACCTGGCACACCAACTTGGTCAGTCAGCCAGCGCAAGGGACCTGCCCCCCCCCCCCCAACCAAAGCACCAGTGCATACGTTTGTAAAGCAACAGCAATGAGCATGCAGATGCAGACAGGCCCTGTCAGTATAGCTTCCAAAGGACAGACACAGCTGCCAGGGACCATGGCAGGCCCAGAATACATAGCTTCTGCCCACCCCCAGTGGTGGCAGGTGGAATCTGTGAACAGACACTACCACTATGCAAAGGAACAAATCCACCCCATCAAATAATATGAAGAGGTATAGTAACATTCCAGACCAAAAGAAAAATGACAAGCACCCAGAAATCAATCCTGAAGGTACAGAAATTTACAATCTAAATGACAGAGAATTCAAAATAGGTATCATTAAAAAACTCAATGAGTTATAAGAAAACTCAGAAAGACAGTTCAATGAAATCATGAATAAAATTAGTGAACAGAGGGAATTCTTCACAAAAGAAATTGAAACAAACAAAAAATCAGAAATGTTGGAGATGAAAAACACATTGAATGAGATAAAGAAAAATCTGGAGTCCTTAAATAACAGAGTTGATATTATGGAGGAAAGAATCAGCAATTTAGAGAACAGAAATATAGAAATGCTTCAGATAGAGGGGAGAGAACTAAGACTAAAAAGAAATGAAGAAATTCTCCAAGAAATATCTGACTCAATTACAAAATGGAACATAAGGATTATGGGTATTCAAGAAGGAGAAGTGAGGGAGAAAGGAGCAGAGAGCTTGTTCAAAGAAATAATAGCAGAGAATTTCCCAAACCTGGGGAAGGAGCTGGAATTAAAAGTAACAGAAACTAACAGAACTCCTAATTACAGCAATATGAAAAGATCTTCTCCAAGGCATATATTGGTAAAACTGGCAAAAATCAATGACAAAGGAAAAATATTAAGGGCAGCAAGACAGAAGGAAATGGCCTACAAAGGAACCCCTATCATGCTTTCAGCAGTTTTCTTAGCAGAAATTTTACAAGCTAGGAGTGGAATGATATATTCAAAATTCTGAAAGACAAAACTTTCAGCCAAGAATACTCTATCCAGCGAAAATATCCTTCAGTTATGATGGAGAAATAAAAACTTTCCCAGATAAATAAAAGCTGAGGGAATTCATTGGCACAAGACCGCTCCTACAAGAAATCATCAAGAAGCCCCTCATACCTGAAAAAAAAGAGTTTACAGGGGCCAGACCCTTGGCACAGTGGTTAGGTTTGCACATTCCGCTTCGGCGGCTCGGGGTTCACCGGTTCGGATCCCGGGTGCGGACATGGCACCACTTGGCAAAAGCCATGCTGTGGTAGGCATCTCATGTATAAAGTAGAAGATGGGCATGGATGTTAGCTCAGGGCCAGTCTTCCTCAGAAAAAAGACGGGGATTGGCAGTAGTTAGCTCAGGGCTAATCTTCCTCAAAGAAAAAAAAAGAGTTTACAAAGCCTTGAGCAAGGAGATAAATAGGCAGACAAAATCAGAAAACTGCAGCTATCAGAAAAGGTTAGCTAATACTTAATTATAACATTAAAGATAAAAGGAAGGAAAGCACCAAAATAACTATAAACATTTCATTTTAATCACAGACCTACAACACAAAATGGAATAAGTTGTGACAACAATAACTTGGACGGGGAAGAGGAAAGGGATGGAACCTCCTTAGGGTAAAGAGATAACAGGCTATCAGAAAATGGACTGTCTCATCTACGAGATTTTTTATACAAACCTCATGGTAACCACTAAAGAAAAAATCAGAACAGAGACACAAATGATATATAAAGAGAAAACTGAGAAAACCATCATAAAGAACCACAAGGCTGAACTGGCAATCCAAAATACACAGGACAAGAAATAAGAGAAATACAGAACAACTGGAAAACAAGTGATAAAACGTCAGTATTAAGCCCTCATATATAAATAATTATTTTAAATGTAAATGGATTGAATTCTCCAATCAAAAGACAGAGTGGCTGAGTGGATTAAAAAACAAGACCCAACAATATTCTGCTTCTAGGAAACACATCTCAGCTCTAAAGAGAAACACAGGCTCAGAGTGAAGGGATGGAAAACAATACTCCATACTAATGGCAAACAAAAGAAAGCAGGTGTTGCCATACTTATATCAGATAAAGTAGACTTCAAGATAAAAAAGGCAATGAGAGATAAAGAGGGACGAATGATAAAAGGGACACTCCACCAAGGGGACATAATGCTTACAAATATATATGCACCTAACACAGGAGCACCAAAGTACATAAAGTAACTATTAACAGACCTAAAAGGAGATATTAACAGCAACACAACAATAGTAGGGGACCTTAACACTCGACTTACATCAATAGATAGAACATCCAGACAGAAAATCGACAAGGAAATAGTGGAATTAAACAGAAAACTAGACCAGATAGACTTAATAGAGAGATAGAGAGAGAGAATTCTCCACCCAACAATCGAATACACATTCTTCTCAAGTGCATATGGAACATTCTCAAAGATAGACCATATGTTGGGAAACAACGCAGGCCTCAATACATTTAGGAAGATTGAAATCATATCAAGCATCTTTTCTGACTATAATGCTATGAAACTAGAAATCAACTATAAGAAAAAAGCTGGGAGAGTGACAAATATGTGGAGGCTAAACAACATGCTACTGAATGGCCAATGGATCACTGAAGAAATTAAAGGAGAAATAAAAAAATATTTCAAGACAAATGAAAATGAAAATACACCATACCAACTCAAATGGGATGCAGCAAAAGCAGTCCTAAGAAGGAAACTCATAACAATACAGGCCCACCTTAACAAACAAGAAAAATCTCAAATAAGCAATCTTAAACTACACCTAGCAGAACTAGAAAAAGAAGAACAAACAAAGCCCAAAGTCAGAAGAAGGAGGGAAATAATAAAAATTAGAGCAGAAATAAGTGAAATTAAAATAAAAAAACAGGAGGAAGGATCAACGAAACTAAGAGCTGCTTCTTTGAGAAGATAAAATTGACAAACCCTCACTCAGACTTACTAAGAGAAAAAGAAGTCTCAAATAAATAAAATTAGAAACGAAAAAGGAGAAATTACAACAGATACCACAGGAATACAAAAGATTATAAGAGAATACTATGAAAAACTACATGCCAACAAATTGGACAATCTAGAAGAAATGGATAAATTCTTAGACTCATAAAACCTCCCAAAACTGAATCAGGAAGAAACAGAGAATCTGAATAGACCAATCACAAGTAAAGAGATTTGAAACAGTAATCAAAAACCTCCCAAAAAATAAAAGTCCAGGACCAGATGGCTTCCCTAGAGAATTCTACCAAACATTCAAAGAAGATTTAATAGCAAACGTTCTCAAATTATTCCAAAATATTGAAGAAGACACAACCCTTCCTAACACATTCCACAAGGCCAACATCACCCTTATCCCAAAGCCAGACAAGGACAACACAAACAAGGAAAATTACAGGCCAATTTTGCTGATGAACATAGATGCAAAAATCCTCAACAAAATATTGGCAAACCTAATACAGCAATATATTAAAAGCTTCAGACACCATGATCAAGTGGGATTTATACCAGAGATGCAGGGATGGTTTAACATCTGCAAATCAATCAATGTGATACACCACATTAACAAAATGAGGAATAAAAACCACATGATCATCTCAGTAAACGCAGAGAAAGCATTTGACAGGATCCAACACCAGTTTATGATAAAAACTCTCACCAAAATGGGTATAGAAGGAAAGGACCTCAACATAATAAAGGCCATATATGACAAGCCCATAGACAACATCGTACTCAACAGTGGAAAACTGAAAGCCATCCTTCTGAGAACAGGAACAGGCCAAGGGTGCCCGCTCTTACCACTCTTATTCAACATAGTACTGGAGGTTTTGGCCAGAGCAATTAGTCAAGAAAAAGAAATAAAAGGTATCCAAACTGGAAAGGAAGAAGTGAAACTCTGGCTCTTTGCAGATGACATGATTTTATATATAGAAAACCCTAAAGAATCCATCAGAAAACTATTAGAAATAATCAACAACTACAGCAAAGTTGCAGGGTACAAAATCAACTTACAAATGTCAGTTGCATTTACATACTCTAATAACAAACTTACAGAAAGAGAACTCAAGAATACAATTGCATTTACAATCACAATAAAAAGAACAAAATATCTAGAAATAAATTTAACCAAGGAGCCAAGAGACCTATACAATGCAAACTATAAGACATCTTTGAAAGAAATCGATAAAGACATAAAGAAATGGAAAGATATTTCCTGTTCATGGATTGGAAGAATAAACATAGTTAAAATGTCTGTATGACATAAAGCAATCTACAGATTCAATGCAATCCCAATCAGAATCCCAATGACATTCTTCACAGAAATAGAACAAAGAATACTAAAATTCATATGGGGCAACAAAATACCCTGAATAGCTAAAGCCATCCTCAGAAAAAAGAACAAAGCTGGAGGCATCACAATCCCTAACTTAAAAATATATTGCAAAGCTATAGTAATCAAAACAGCATGGTACTGGTACAAAAACAGACACACAGATCAACGGAACAGAATTGAAAGCCTAGAAATAAAACACACAACTACAGACACCTAATCTTCGACAGAGGAGCTAAGAACATACAACGGAGAAAGGAAAGTCTCTTCAATAAATGGTGTTGGGAAAACTGGACAGCCACGTGCAAAAGAATGAAAGTAGACCATTATCTTTTGCCATACACAAAAATTAACTCAAAATAGATTAAACGCTTGAAAGTAAGAGGTGAAACCATAAAACTCCTGGAAGAAAATATAGGCAGTACACTCTTTGACAACAGTCTTAGAAAGATACTTTTTAATACCATGTCTACTTGGACAAGAGAAACAAAAGAAGAATTAAACAAATGGGACTTCATCAACTAAAGAGCTTCTGCAAAGCAAAGGAAATCAGGAACAAAACGAAAAGACAACTCACCAACTGGGAGAAAACATTTTCAAATCATATATCCGACAAGAGGTTAATCTCCAAAATATGTAAAGAACTCACACAACTCAACAAAAAAATCAAACAATCCAATCAAAAAATGGGCAGAGGATATGGAAGACATTTTTTCCAAGGAACATATACAGATGGGCAACAGATACATGAAAAGATGTTCAATATCACTAATCATTAGGAAAATGCAAATCAAAACTACAATGAGATAGCATCTTATACTTGTTAGAATGACTATAATTACCAAGACATAAAACAACAAATGTTGGAGAGGATGTGGAGAACAGGGAACCCTCATATACTGCTGGTGAGAATGCAAACTGGTGCAACCACTATGGAAAATAGTATGGAGATTTCTCAAAAAATTAAAAATAGAAATACCATATGACCCAGCTATCCCACTACTGTATTTATCCAAAGAACTTGAAATCAACAATTCAAAGAGACCTATGCACCCCTATGTTCATTGAAGCATTATTCACAATAGCCAAGATATGGGAACAACCCAAGTGCCCATCAACTAATGAATGGATTAGGGAAGATGTGGTGTGTGTGTGTATATATATACAATAGACCACTACTCAGCCATAAAAAAAAGACAAAATCGTCACATTTGCAACAAAGTGGATGGACCTTGACGGTATTAAGTGAAATAAGCCAGACAGAGAAAGACAAACACTGTGTGATTTCACTCATTCATGGAAGATAAACAAATACATGGACAAAGAGAACAGATTAGTGGTCACCAGAGGGGAAGAGAGTTGGGGGTAGGCATAAGGGGTAAAGGGGCATGAATATACGGTAACTGACAGATAATAATGTACAATTGAAATTTCACAATGTTATAAACTATTATGACCTCAATAAAATAATTTTTAAAAGGAAGTATTCAAAAGCATCTAAAAGAATACAGAAATGGCCCAAACAATCTTAACTCTGAAATGCTACAATCTTTGTTTTCAATTTGCTAAAATTGGGGTACTTTGGGTTATTAATAGTTTGCAGAAAGATCTGACATGGAAGGATAAAATCATTGAAGGCAATATAAAAGAAACCATGATGCCTGGAAGAGATTACTTTGAAGAACAATACAATCTGTACAACCTTGTCTGTGAGCTGCCATCTTGCACTTCTGGCTGCCTACTGGACATTTCTACTCAGATCTCCTACTGGTATGTCAAATTAAATACCTGAAGCTGAATTTATCATCTTCTCCTCAGAACAAATCCAATATCTCCTTTGCCTATGAGTTTCTTTCTTTATTTAATAACCGTTTATTGAGCACCCATATTTCTTAGAGATTAAGCATGGAAAGATGATAAAATTCAGTCTCAAGAGCTCACCATCTATTCAATCTATTTACATAGATAGAGCAATTAGAATTATATAGTGAGGTGTTACCTGTACTAAAGATGTAAACAAAGCACTGTACTCAACCAAGAAACAGCAAGGCATTTTACTCAAAGGTAAGGTTCCCAGTTAAGGTGACACTTTCTTCTGGGCCTTGACAAAACTACAGGAATTGTCCAAGCAAAAAAGGAAGGAGGAAAGGACATTCCGGAAATAGAGATAGAGCAGCATGATAAAAAGTTTTGAAGGCTTACAGAGAATTCCCAAACAGCACATAGTCTTGCAACAATTGCTGTTGGGTGGGGTACATGGCAAAGAGTAGTAGGAGATGATAGGTAGAAGATGATAGGCATAGGTATATTAGACATAAACTAACTGGAAATGAAACGAACATGGATACCAGCAGATAATTATTTACTATAGAGAATAAAAATAACCTTCTTGATCTCCTTGTTCAAAATGTCCAGGATAAATGGAAGCCTAAAGCCATTGCAGGACACAGCCTCTGGTTTCTCTCTGTCTTGAAGATTCCTTCATATTTTTCAGCAGATTAAAGAAACTGATTTAGTTGGAAAGACACCAAAGCCAGAAATAATGTAATTCAAGATGACAGCTGTATTAGTTTTCTACTGCTGCATAACAAATTGCTACAAACTTAGGGGTTTAAAACAACACGCATTTATTATCTCACAGTTCTGTAGGTCAGAAGTCTGGGTAGGCTCAGCTGGGTTCTCTCCTTAGGGTCTTGCAAGGCTGAAATCAAGGTGGTGGTCAAGCTGCATTCTCATCTGGAGGATCTGTAGAAGACTCTGCTTCCAAGCTCATTGAGCTCGTTGGCCAAATCTGTTTCCTAGTGGTTGACAGAATGAAGTCCCCACTTTCTTGCTGGCTGTTAGCTAGAGATTGCTCTCAGTTCCTAGAGGCCCTTTTCAGGTCTTTTCCACATAGACCCCTTCATCTTCAAAACTTTGAATTGCAGTAAAATCTTTCTCATGCTACCAGCTGGAGAAAACCCCCCACTTTTAAAAGGCTCCTGTGATCAAGTTAGGCTCACCAGGATAATCTCCCTATTTTCAAGTCAAGTGATTAGTAGCTTTAATTACATCTGCAAAATTTCTTTTATCCTGTAACCTAACATAATCACAGTAGTAATACCAGGAGCCAAAGGATCACTGGACTCATCTTAGAATTCTTCCTACCACAATGGTTCACTATGATTATTGACGTATATTATATTTCACCAGGCAACAACAACATGGAGATTAAACAGGATCCCAGACAGAATATTTATGTAGTCCTGTTTCTACCTACTTTGTGGCAACTGACCTTCTCAAATTCCTCCTAACTCTGAGATTCCATAGGGAGAGTTTTATTTGTGCTTCCTAACGCAGCCTCTCAGCTCCTCAAATGCCTTTTTCCTGTTCTCCTATTCTTATTTCATTGTTAAATTGCCATAAATTAGTCAACAAAAATGTATTGAGCTGGGTAGCATCTTAAGTGTAGCAAAGAAAACAGAATTCCTGCCATCCATGGAGCGTACATCCTTGTGTGAGAAAAACATATAAATAAGACAATTACACATACCAATAAAAATTATGAAGATCAACAAAATACTAGCAAATTGAATGCAGCAACATATAAAAGGATCATGTACCATGACCAAGTGGGATTTATTCCCAGAGTGCACAATGGTTCAACAGTACACAATGGTTCAATGAAAGTCAATCAGTGAAATACATTGCTTTAATAGAATGAAGGAAAAAAACTACATGGTCATCTTGGTTGATTCAGGAAAAGCATTTGACAGAATTCAATATGCTTTCATGATTTAAAAAGGAAAACACTCAGTGAACTAGGAATAGAAGGAAACTTCCTTGACATGATGAAGGTCATATATGAAAAATCCACAGATATCCTCATACTCAATGGTGAAAGACTAAAAGCTTTTCCCCTAAGATTAGGAACAAGACAAGGATGCCTGCTTTCACCTACTATCTATTCAACATAGTACTGAAAGTTCTAACCAGTGCAGTTAGTCAAGAAGAAGAAACAAAAGGCATCCAAATTGGAATGAGAAGTAAAATTATCTCTGTTCACAGATGACATGGTTTTACATGTAGAAAAGTCTAAGGACTCCACAAAAAAACCTGTTAGAGCTAATAAATGAATTGAGTAAAGTTGCAGAATACAAAATCAACACACAAAAATCAGTTGCATTGCTATACACTAATAATGAACAACCTAAAAAGGAAATTAAGAAAATAATTCCATTTACAATAACATCAAAAACGATTAAACAGGAATAAATTTAACCAAGGAGGTTAAATTTCAAGGAGATGAAAGACTTGTACACTGAAAACTACAAAATATTTCTGAAAGAATTAAGACATAAATAAATGGAAAGTCATCTCATGTCCATGGATTAGAAGACTTAATATTATTAAAAGGACAATTCTACCCAAAGTGATCTACAGATTCAGTGCAATCCCTATCAAAATGCCAACGGCATTTCTCTTCAGAAATAGGAAAAATCCATCCTAAATTCATTGTGGTATCTCAAGGGACTGTGAAAAACCAAAACAATCTTTAAAAAGAAAATGAATTTGGAAGACTTCCTGATTTCAAAACTTACTACAAAGCTACAATAATCAACAGAGTATGATACTGGCATAAAGATAGACATATAGACCAGTGGAATAGAATAAAGAACACAGAAACAAACCCTCATATATATGGTCAATTGCTATTTCATGAGGGTGCCAAGACATTAAATGAGTAAAGGACAATCTTTTCAACAAAGATTGTGGGAGAACTGGAGATCCACATGCAAAACAATGAAGTTGGACCTTTACCTTACATCATATACAAAAATTAATGCAAAATGAATCAACAACCTAAAGGTGAGAGCTAAAACTATAAAATTCTAAGAAGAAACTCCAGGGGAAAATCTCTATGACATTGGATTTGGGGATGACACCAAAAGCACAGAAAACAAAAAATGGATAATTTTGACCTCACCAAAATTAAAAATTTTTGTGCATCAAAGAACACTATTTCGAGAGTGAAAAGACAACCTGCAGAATGGGAGAAAACATTTGCAAATCATATGTCTGGTAAGAAATTTATATCCAGAATATATAAAGAACACCTGTAGCTCGACAACAAAAAACAACCATGTTTGAAAATGGGCAAATGACTTGAATAGGCATTTCTCCAAACAGGGTATACAAATGGCCAATTAGCATATGACAGGATGCTCAACATCACTTGTCATTAGGGAAATGCAAATTAAAACAACGAGATACAACTTCATACCCATTAGGATGAATACCATCAAAAAACCAGGAAAATAATAAGTATTGGTTAGGATTTAGAGACATCAGAATCTTCACGTATTGCTGGTGGGAACGTAAAATGGTACAGCCAATGTAGAAAACAGTTTGACCGTTCCTCAGAAAGTTAAACATAGAATTACCATGTTATCCAACAATTCTACTTCTGGGCGTATACCTAAAAAAACTGAAATGAGTTACTCAGACAGAAATTTGTATACCAATATTCATAGCAGCATTATTCACAATAGCCAAAAGATGGAAGCAACTCAAATGTCCATCAACAGATGAATGGATAAACAAAATGTAGTATATACATACAATGGGATATTATTCAGCCTTAAAAAGCAAGGAATTCTTACACATCCTACAACATGAATGAACCTTGAAAACATTATGCTAAGTGAAATAAGCCTGACACAAAAGGAGAAATATTGTATGATTCCACTTACATGAGGTACATAGAATAGGCAAATTTATAGAGATAGAAAGTAGATTAGAGGTTACCAGTGGCTGGGAGGAGCAAGGAATGGGTTGTTCCTGTTTAATGGGTATAGAGTTTCTATTTGGGATGATGAAAAAGTTCTGGAAATGAACAGTGGTGATTATTGTAAACATTGAAAATGTACTTAATGCCACAGAATTATACACTTGAAAATGGCTAAAACAGGAAATTTTATGTTATGTAAACGTTAACACAATGAAAAAATTATAAAAAAAATAAAATAGGGTAATATGATGGAGAATGACTTGGAGTGTGTGATTTTGGTGAGGAGGTCAGGAAAGGCCTCTCTAAGGTGATATCTGAACTGATTTCCAGTTACTATGGCTGTATAACAAATTATCCTAAACTCAGTGGCTTATAACAAGGATGTATTATGCTTGTGGATTTGTGGGTCAGGAATTTGGAGAGGGCATAAAGGGATAGCTTGTCTCCATTCCATGATGTCTGTCCGGGGCTCAGTGGAAGACTTGAAGGCTGAGGTTGAAATCATCTGTAGGTTCACTTGCTTACGTATCTGGCAGTTGATGCTGGCTGTCTGCAGAGACTTCAGTATTGCTATAGAACAAAACGTCCATAGGATGCCTCTCCAGGTAGCCTGGGCTTTCTCACAGTATAGTGGCTGGGTTCCAAAGGTAAGCATCCTGAGAGAGAGCCGAGTATCAAATGGTATCTCACCTTTTATGACCCAGCCCTGAAAGTCACCCATTGGCACTTCTGCCCAATACTGTTCATGAAGGCAGTGACAGTCTCACCCAGGTTGGGAGGTTGGGTGGGAGAATAGGCTCTGCCTCTTGATGGAGAGTGGCAAGGTTCTGGAAGAATGTTTGGGTCTGAAAATATTGCTGTGGCCATTTTTAGAAAATAGAATCTCCCACAATCCTGAAGGATCAGAAGAGGTAACCACAGAAAGATCTGAGAGAAAGAGCTTTCCAAGCAGAAGCCACAAAGAAGACCCTTCTCCCTCTAGCCTCTCCTTCCATGCCAGAAACTTCCTGTCATCCCCATTATTGATCCTTTGTTACATGTGCTACAAAACAAGAACGCACCCTTTACCTTCCAGGACTAATAGAGATTTTTGGAGAAAGAGCTCTTTAAAAAATTTACTTGATCTTTACAGAGGATTATTAACCTTATTATTGCTCTTTCTCTTACACTTCAAGTAGTTGAGAAAGAGGATTGTATAAACATCAGAAAGCATCTGGTAGTCAAAATCATCCTTTACTCAGCTACAGCCCTTGGTCCTTGACTTCTGATACATATCCACCTTCACTTCCCTTAGGAAGAGGTTCTTTCCCATAAGGTTCTTGACCCTTCATGAAGAAATCACCCTTAACTAAGAGTCAGTTTCTATTTTTGATGACTGACTGCTGACAGCTTTCAAGATACCTTTCTTCTCCTTCTGCCTGATACCTGGGCAAGCTACTAAGCAAGTCCCAGTGTTCTCTGCTTTGGTGCCCTGTGTGGAGGGTGTGCAAACCACACAATCCCTGGCTCACATGCGGGAACCCTCATCCCAGTCCCACTCCCTATCCACCATAAAACCCCAAGCTAAGAACCCCTCCCTGTTTTCTCTCAAGCTATTTTCAGACCATTTAGGGAGCCTGCTGTGCTCTCTCCAGAAAGTCTCATTATATGGATAATAAACCTTTTTATACCCTTTTGGTGCATATGTAGAGTCATCAATCTTGACATCTGAACCAAATTTGGATGGAGGAGATCCATCCTGCCTCAGTGGGGTGACCATATGACCACCCCAGTCTGAGTCCTTGCATGAACACAGCTCAGGTTTCCACTGGCGATCTTCATGCATAGTTGTTAGGAATCAAATTGTTTCCCTGCAAAAATTCTGGCTCTACTACAAAAACACACTGTAAAATTAAAATTACGCCTGCTTGCTGGATTGGAACAAGACATACTGTTAAACCCCACATAATTACTTTGCTCCCTGTTCTTTCATTTTGTGGTCTATCAGTGCTGGAGAGTGTTGGCAAGTTGCTAAGCATTTAAGAAATATGGCAGAACAAGTTAATGTTGAGAAAAAAACCAACCCATTAACTTTTTCCTCTGTAAACTGCAATTATTAAATTTAGTGGTGGCATATCTCTGTCCAGCTAATGGTAGAGATAGGTTCCCAGGAAAAAGTTTGATACAACAAGAGAAAGTCAGAGAAGTATACCTCTCTCTAGATTTGTCCCTGTGAAGATGGTGTGGAGAGGGAGGGAAAGGGGGGCCAATATGAAGACCTCACAATGGCATGGGATCTGTATTCTAGACCCTGTCTTGGACACATCCTCTATCTCAGATGGGCTTCCAGGTGCCTAGACCATGGATGAACCCACCCTGAGGGGTAGGGGGATTCATCTCGATCTTGGACCAGCAAGAAAGCATCAAGTAATATACCATTACTGAGGCCTCTGAGAAATGAAGTTCTGAGCAGAATACTACAGGGCCAAGAGAAATCTGGAACCACGATTCTGAGGAGCTGATGGCCCCAGCACTGCCCAAGAAGAACAGGAAACGAAGAGTGGGAGTATTGGAGAAGGAAGGTATTTTTAGGGGCCTCTTCTTGCTTGCTCCCTTATTTTCTTCACTCCACCTCTAGGAAGAGTCCCAGAAAGAAACTGATGGCACACTCAAGCAGTTTAATTGAAGAAAAGTTAACCAAGAGAGGGAATCAACAAATTACAGTGGAACAGCAGCATCTAGCAATTGCAGAAAAAACATTACCACCACTGAGTCTGAAAGAGCAAGGACAAAAGAAGAGTGTATTCATTTCCTATGGCTGCTGTAACAAACTAACATGAATTTGGTGGTTTAAAACAACAGATTTATTTTCACAGTTCTGGAGTCCAGAAGTCTGAAATCAGTTTCACTGGGCCAAAATCAAGATGTTCGTAGGGCCACACGCCTTTTGGAATCTCTAAGAGAGAAACGATTCCTTGCCTCTTCTAGCTTGTGGTGGCTGCCGACATACTTTGGCTTGTGGCTACGTCACTCCAATATCTGCCTCCATTGCCTCCTCCTCTTCTGTGTCTGTCATCAAATCTCCCTCTGCTTTCCTCTTACAAAGATACATGTGATTGCATTTAAGTTACACTCAGGATAATCTCCTTATCTCAAGATCCTTAATTTAATCATGTCTGCAAAGTCCTGTTTTGCATATATGATAACATTCATAGGTTCCAGGGATTGGGACCTGGTTATTTTTGAGGAGGCCATTACTCAGCTTACCACAAGGAAGAATTCTGTCTGTAACCAGACCCAGTGGAGGAATAATATTCTGACCTCTCTCTTCTTCCACCCTGTGCAGTCCAACGAGATCAGCCTCTTGCTGGGGCTCAAATGAGTTAAGTAAAGAATGCACTTGGAGGGGCAAACAGAGGAGAACCAGTGCATAGCTGCAGCTGGGCATGTGAGCAAATGAAGCACTTAGTGGGAGTGTCACTGAGGCAATCTATCGTCAGGAAACATTCACTCATTTACTTCACAAACATTGATTAAACCCTCAGGTTGAGTGTGCCAAGTACCAGAGATCTGCTGATTGATGTGATCTCAGCCAATGAGATGCTTACAGCACAATCTGGAAAAGATAAACATGGGCATGGTGCCCTGTAAGACAGAGGGCAAATAAGCACCAAGAGTGGCACAAGTCCAGGCTGCCAGCTCACAGAAGAGAGGAGGAACTTGCAGCCAAGTCAAGAAATCCTGCCTTAGACCAGGCTGATTCTCCAACGACCTCCTGCCTCTGCCCAGGACCTACATGATGAATGTGACGAAGTAGATGCAAGTTAGTGATATTCAGTTTGTCACCAAATGAGGGGGCAATGAACATGATCTCTAACATGTAATTTTGGAGATGTGTAATTTTTGACCCTGACCTTTTGTGGGTCAATCTGGGAATTTTTGCCAATCTGGTGAAAATGATATTTCAGTGTAGTTTTAATTTTCTTTTCTTTATGTGCACATATAGGTATAGGTCAAACTTAAGGTGGAGAATGAAGAAATAGGTAGTAGTCCAAAGGGAAATCTAGCCATATTAGCAGAAAATTAGCTTAGTGGCTAAAGTAGCATGTGGGTTGAATGAAGATGTTTTAAAACAGGAGAGACCTACTAGACTTGTTTAAAGTGATAATGAAATGAGTTACAAGAAAAGGAGAGGTTGAAAATTCAAGAGTGTGAGAGTCAAGTGACAGAGGCAGAAACGGTCTATTTGGGATGGATAGGAGCTAAGTGGTGGGTGTGGAAAGTGTGAAGGACAGAAGGCTGTGGGTGGGGAGCAGATGGCAGGCACCTTTTAAAGGCAGAGGAGGAGGAGAACTTTTGGAACAAGAATTAAAAACAGAGATTAGATTCACTGGTGGGAGAGAAAAAGCACAGGAAGCAGATGCTACATTACCCACAGGCGTGGGGATCCCTGCCTGCCAAGACCCCAGGGTTCCAGATAAAAGGCCGAATGTTTGTTGGATGATTTATCAACATAAACAGTGATTGACTCAAAAAATATTTACAGAGCTTTCACTCTATCAGACACATTGATGTCACTCAGAATGAAATGAGACATGAAATAGAGCAGGAGGCTATAAGCTAGATGCAAAAGTCAAGTAAGTATGAGAGATGAGGAGGAGACTGAAATGTGGGAGAGCATGAAGTTGTAAAAGGGGCGTTCTGGGAAAGCTGAGATTTACTTTAGTTTCAGAAGTACTGTGGCAACACTAGTAGGAAGTTGGGTCCCAGGAAAAGGAATCACTGGGCATCACGGAGATGACAGTGGAGGTGAAAATTGTTCATTTGGGCAGTGATCAAAGTATTACTTGAACATGAAGCTGGAAGTAAAACTAGCAGAGAGTTAGCCATTAATGATTAAGCAGCTAGGAACTAAAGGTTTTTTTCCTTTTCGCAATTACTGATTCTGGCTTTTAGCTATTTAACACACCCATTGTCAACTGTGCTGTTTAGGCAATATGCTGTCCGACTCCCACTACCTCCTATAGATAACATCTTCCTGGAGCCTGGGTCACCATGGTAATGGGTGGGTGAGCTGTTTTTCAGGAATTAGAACTCCTTGTCCCCTTCAGGTCGGTTGAGACCACCAACTCATCAACTGGGGCTGTGCAGATGTCCGACAGGCGATCTTTTGATGTCAAGAGACTAAAAACTCCACCCTCAGATCATGCTAACACCACCATTTTGTGAACATGGGCATGGAGTCTGACCACGCTTGCACAGATCATCAATTACCTCACCTCTCCTCATCTCCAATCACCTACCTCCACATTTCAGACCACCTTGCCCCCTATCCCATAAATATCCCTGAGTCCCTATTTTCAGGGAATCAAATTTGAGACTCATGCTCTCGCTTCCTTGCATGGCTGCCTTGTGAGTAAACTCTCTCTGATGCAATCTCGTCGTCTCGGTGTTTGGCTTTCTGGGAGCCGGGCAAAAACAAACCTGCTTCGCTAACAGAAGGAATTAGATAACTTCTTGTTTCAAGAGGAATGCTAGTACACATTTTTAAAAATTTTATTACATAAAATTTCAAATAGACACAAAATAGAATAGAGTAGTGAACTCCAGCATATCCTCCACCCAGCTTCAACAAAGATCGATATTTTGCCAATCTTATTTAGCACTTCCCCCCTCTTATTTATTCCCGGAGTACTTTTAAGTAAGACCCAGACATCTTATCATTTGACTTGTATGTATCTCTTAACCAATAAGGACTTTCTCTTCCTTTTAGGCATAAGCATAATGCCATTATCACAACTAATAAAGTTAACAATAATTTTATAAAGTTGCTTTGACAGCAGCAGACTGAAGCATTTGCTAGGGGCTCTAAATAAAAACACTGGTGTTTAGGAAGCTGAAAAGAAATGCTGATACAGGGACAGGATTAGTTAGTTCTTTGATGGTACCATTAAAAATTATATTGTAAAATATTAGCTAACATGGGGAAAGTTCAAGATGAATGTATATAGTAAGCATTGTGTTACATATAAATTAAACCTTTTTTCTTATATATAAACATATATACACAATCTCTTTCCATATCTAGCATATATAGATATAAACTATACGTATCAGAAGAAAAAAAGGCTGAAAGAACATTTACTAATATGATTAATTATCTGAATGATAGAACAAGAGTTTATTTTTGCTTTTCAACCCTTTATGCTTTTCAGGCGGTGTGTGCGTTGGGGTGGGGGGAGGGCGGCAGGGAGATGGTCGGGGGAGGGATCGTGGCCTCTTTGATGGGGCCGAATTAATGTTCTGTGAAGAAAGTGACTCATCTTTAATCTCAGTCCACAAATCAGAAATGCAGCTGGATACATAGTAGGCGCGGAAAATACATGTTAAATGAATAAAATCTAACGAAATAGAGTGAAAGTTTCACTGGTTTATCACTTTGTCAGAAAAAGGAGTGGCAAAGAGTCAGACTAGTTTACCCTCCCAAAACGACGCCCACCGGTATCTCTACAGCACTGCACGCCGCCGCCACCCCAACAGCCTTTAGAATCTTCAACAGGAAGACGATGACGTCACACAGGGTTTTCGGTGTAGGTGGGACTTTGTCCTATAAGACTTCCGAGAAATGGAGACTGAGAGCTCTGACGCCCGCCAGTCTCGGAGATTTCTGGGAACTGTAGTTCTCAGACGTAGGCTCAGGCCATGCAAGGAGGGACGTGTGGTTGCTAGGAGTTCGCTCTGCTGTGTTCTCCCAAAGCCACCTCTGCTTTGGGAGGAGGGGTCTGAGGCTCCGCGCGCTCTCGCCTGCTGTTAGAGGGGGTGAGGGACCCAGTCCGTGTGTCGATTCTAAGCTCCATAACCGCAGCAACAGAATTTGGATGGCGGGTAAGAAGGCTGTGTATACCCTAGTGCCGCACACAAAGAAAAGTCCTGGTGTACGAGAGTTCCTGCGTGTGGGACTGTCTGAAACTAAGTTTGGAGCCCTTTGTTTGACAACAAGAACAAATACATCCCAGTGCGTGGGTCTGGGCAACATAGCAGGGATGGGGTAGGACCGAGAGGCTGAGACAATCGCGTGCCTGGTACTCTGGGAAACAGGAGTCTTTACCAGGAAAAACAAACCTGACCTGGAATTTTTCAGCCGGAGATCTTGGGAAGAAGCAGGAAAGGAACATGAGGAATATATCCTAAAGCTTCTGAGATTGAAGCCATCTTTGATTGCTTTACCAGGGAAATTTAGAATTAAGATAAAACCGCGAAATCCTCTGTGAATACCAAAGAGGTGGTGAGTGGTGGGCTGGTTGGTTTGTTTCAAAGCCTCAGAGAAAGATATGGGTAATAGAAAGATGAGATTCAAGGGGAGAAATCAATCCCCAAAGGCTGGAAAAGCGAAAAACAGACATCTCGGAAGAGAACTCTTAAAAAGGGCTGGGAAAAAGTAGTTTCTCTTGCTTCAGGGTGGGGTGTTAGCGGAATGTGTGGGACCTCTATAATGTCACCCTCACAGCTGATCATCCAGACCACTTCTCTCCGTTAGACTCCGCTATGTGTGCCAGCATGGTGTCTGAAATTCCTAAGAAAATGCTTGCGTTGCCTCCTCCCACGGTTCAGGGGAGGGGACAATGAAATTACCAAACCCTTTTAGGGAGCCGGCTTCCCAAAGTGTGTTCTCTTGTAGAGAGTCACGGTAAGATAGAGGAATATGGTCCCCTGACCCAGACTGCTTGGGTTCAAGCCCTAGCTTGGCAATTTACTTGCAAGACCTTGGTTAAACTACTCATTTCTGCTTCAGTTTCCTCACGTTTCAAATACGAATGTTATCATGGATGTATTTTCTAGGGTTTTTTAAAGATTCAACGAATTAATTCATGTAAAGCTTTAGAACAGTGGCTTATAGATAAGCACTCAATGTTAGTCATCACTTTGTGTTATTAGTTTATATGTTATTAGGTAAGTTTTATAAGTTATTAAATAAGAAGATCTGAGCATTTTGCTCTTAAAGCACTTTCATGTGTTTTAAATTTTTTTTTATCAGAGCAGTCTTGTGAGATGAGTGGAAATAAAGGGGAAACTGAGGCTCATGCTAAATGACTGACTTGTGTTCAGGGAGTAGGTGGTATTGTTGGGGCCCAAAGCCTCATCTAATGGATAATTCTTTTGACCACCAATACATAATGTCCCCAGTAAAATTCTTCTAGCTTGTATCTATGAAGCTTTGTCAAACCTCCTGCAGAATGATTCTGTACACACCTTAGAGTCAAGTAACAGGTTGGGAATTCAGGCAGTCCTCAATCTATAAACAGAAACTATTTGACCTTTGCATGTGCTGGAGAGAATTTGAGTCTAAGTTGATCTTTGCATGTTTCAAAACATCTAAGGAGACAATTAAATTTATTATGATTTATTCTCATTTATACATGCATGGGATTATGGACAGGCATCTCTATGGAAAGGTAAAGTATTAGCAAATTGCCTGGTATCATCTCCCTTCGCACCAGATGGAGCTTCATTCCAAATCCTTGCTGGCTTGAGAAAGGCAGCTACAGAAGCCAACTGCACTGAGAAGAAAGTGTTGGGTTCTGATCTCCATAACTCAGAATACATTTTTCCCACGTTGTTATGATGGTTTGTGAGTCAAACACATTATGGCATAAGCTTTTAGGATTTGACGTACCATCCTAGCTTCCAAGCATTATTTCCTTGGAAAATAGTTTCTAAGTTGCTGACTTTTGGAACTTAACTTGTAGATAAAAGAGAGATTCTTGTAGTTTTCTCATTTTTGTGTGGCAGTGACCAGGACCCAGAAATATTCAATGATTTATATATTTGATAGGTATTTCTTGAACAACACTGTGTGCCAAGTACTATTTTGTAGCTGGGGAACAAAGGTGGACAAAAAAGACAAATTACCTGCCCTCGTGTTTGATTTGGTTAGGGAAGTTCGGTTTGGAAGTTTGGTTAGGAAGATAGACTTCAATCAAATAATCATATTAGCTAGAAATTGTGAAGGAACTGTAAGTGCAAAATGACCTAGTCTAGGAAGTCATGGTGATGCGGGCTCAGTGAGCTGAGGAGTCGAAAGAAAGATTTCTTGGACTCTCAAGGTCTGGTAGTAGTGCTCTTTTATTCAGAGAATAGCATGAGGACAGGACCTATGGGCAGTGAAGAGATGCAGCATGGGGACAGGACCCATGGGCAGTGAAGAGATGCAGCATGGGGACAGGACCCATGGGCAGTGAAGAGCAGTAATGGGTTGAGGGTAGGGCTAAATTTATAAGGCATAGGTATGTGAGTTATTTCTTTACTAGACAAAGGAAAGATCATGTGAAAAAGTCGTTAAAATTGTATCAGTGTAGGTGGGGTCTGGTTACCGGGTGGTCATAAAACTTTGGATAGAAGTCAGGTTGAATCAAGTCAGGATGACCTATACTTCCTGGAGGATCATATAGATCAGTATGTAGGCCAGGATGCTTCTCTCCCTGGGGCAGCCTTGATTCTCATCAATAGAAAGCTCCATAAGGAAGTGACGCTTGAGCTAAGAGCTGACGGGTGAGAAAGACTATTTAATATGTTGTATTAGCCATATTTTCTTATTTTCTGTATTCTTGATACTCTGGCATCTGGGGCCTTGCTGACTGGGGAGACACTCCTTTTCCAGGATTAGCTAATTCCTAGAGGTATCAAACAAGTTGCCCCCTGCAGCATATCTTTCATAGGCAAACTCACCAATACAGAGCCCATAACATGCCTCCCTACCTCCTCTCTTTGGCTCTACTCTCTAGGCCACTATTTCCCTGTCCTAGTCATTTCAGGGCCAGGTACAAGACAACTCAGCACAGCCCCTATACGTCAGAGCCCGCTGAAAAAATTCAAACTAGCCAATGCTAAGCCTGCCTACATGTCCTCACCTGTTCTTTTCCACAGAAGCCATACTAAAGGCTTTTGCCCACATATGATAACAGGATGAAGCTAAAGGGAATCACAGCAGTATCCAGAAAGGCAATCTTTTTCTCCAGTGGAAGCTCAAGTGGAAGCTGTTCATTCCCAGAGTGAGTGGCTGCTGGCAGGTTTCTGAGAGTTCTTAGATTGACAGTTCACTGGCCATCAGTCAAATTGATGGTGGTGGTGGCAGTCTGGGTTTTGTTTTTTTTTTCCCTAAAGATTGGCACCTGAGCTAACAACTGTTGCCAATCTTTTTTTTTTTTTTCTTCCCAAATCCCCCCAGTACATAGTTGTATATTTTAGCTGCGGGTCTTTCTAGCTGTGGCATGTGGGACGCCACCTCAACATGGCCTAACGAGCGGTGCCATGTTCGTGCCCAGGATCCTGGGCCACCGGAAGCAGAGCGTGCGAACTTAACCACTCGGCCACGGGGCTGGCCCCTCAGTCTGGGTTAATTTGGCCAGATTTCTTGAAGACAAGAGCTGGGAGAGATTAACGGTCCCTCCCTCCACCCTGACCTCCCAGGGTTAAGGTGTTCACTTCCTACCAGCTGGGCTTGTGGGAGACTACAGCTGCAGTCTCTGCAGTGGCCACTTCATCCTTTTCCCAACCCTTCCAAAACCATATGCCCCAACTCACCCCTAATTGGCTTGGCAATTTCTTCCTTATATTCCTTGTCCCATCTTAGAACATTTCCCACTCTCTGATGTTGTGAGCCATGCCACGACTACCTTAGGAGCTGTCAGAGCATATTCATTATCATTATCACCAATATCCAAGCCCAAATCCAACAAGCAGAGCTGGGCAGCAAAAGAGGCACCAGGCTTGATTTGCCCTATCCTGGCTCTTTTTTGATACTCGTAATTCTAGTGGCCTGGTTTCTTAGAGGTAGGTGTTGGAGGAAAAAAAAAATACCGTGAGAACAATTAATTACGTGATTTGGGTCTCACACAGACAGACTGGGCTTCCCCCCCACCTTCAACTCATAGTTAAACATTCTTTAAAATAAGAAGTACCCCTTTTGGGGAACTGCCACATTTAGGCCCAAACTGCATACAGTGTGAGAGTGTGTGTGTGTGTGTGTGTGTTGTACTGAGAATTGAGCCTCAGTTGTTCAGTTATCTTTTTCAGTTTTTGAGTCCATTCCATCTTTTAATACCATCTGCTGCATGGGGATGATATGGGACATGAAAGGTCCAGAGAATATCCCAGGTAGCTGCCCATTTCTGGGTACTTATTGCTATAAAAGTGGCTGATTGGATGTATACAGAGAATCTAAATATCTAACATAGTCCATTAAAGAGTCTTTGAATAGTATGGCCTGCATCTGCTGTGTGGGCAAGGAGGGCAGTTCCATACCCTTGAAAAGGTGTCTACTGCAGTCTATGCTCATTGGTACCCTTAAATGAGTTTATGGAGCCTATATAGTCTATTTCCTATGACTGGCCAAGTCTGGTACCCCTGACAATGTGCCCCTGAGTTCCTTTTACTACTTGGCTCCTTAGCTGGCAGTCTGGACACATTTGTCAGGCTTCTTTGGCCTCATGTGCTGGAATCACCAAGATTCGTTTTTGGCCCAGTCATAGACTGTAGATGGATACCCTGTGTGATGGTGTATCCAGGTGGGTGTGGTCCTTACATGGGCAGCACAGGTCTGCTTAGCTTCTGATTCCATTGGTGTTCATCCTGGAAGGTTTTTTTTCCCCATGGGCAGCTAGATGGGTCATGAACAGGGGTATAGGTCTAATCTGCTGCCACAATGTTTGTCCCCACAGAGGCCAAGAGTTGTTCATCCAATCATCCTACTGCCAGGCACCAGACCACATTGCCAGACTGTAGGCTACTGCTTATGAGTCAGTGAAAATCTAACAAGGTGCATTTTTGGGGGTGTTTTTCAGGGCAAGCACCACAGCCCACAACTCCACCCAATGACCAGAGTTCCTTTTTCCATGCACAGTTTTAAGCAGATTTCTTTGGAGTTGCACAGCAGCAGCATCCTAGTATACCCCATCAGCCTTTGACTTAGCAAATCTGTCCATGAACCAGGTCCAGCCATCCTCAGGCTCCTTGGTGTATCAAGAAGCCTGAGGTGCTGGCACAGCTCCCATATCTGAGATAGCTATGTTTCAAGGTGACTAGCTAGTTTTTTCAATGTAGATATGAGACTCTATTAATGCCTAGTTTACTTCTTTCCTAGTTATACCACTTCAGTTGAATAATGGGTGCTCGTTGGGCAATGCCTACTATGTTGGTATTCTCATTTATGACCCATCCCATGAAGGGGATGTCAGGGCTTATTATAAGAACACCAGTTGTTGATAGTCTTTCAGTGTCCATTAGCACCCGATAACAAGCCATATTGTCTCTCAAATCAGATATACTAGGTGTTGTTGTCAGGCAAGCACTGCATCCAAAACCCCAGAGGGTGCTGTTTTCTGGTAGTGAATCTTTTTGCCACATGCTCTAGTCTGCATAATTCTCAATCAGTGACATTTCTAGTTCAAAAGGCTCATTAGGGCTGGCTGACCCGAGTGGAAGAGCACCTGTACAGATTGTTGGATAATTTCTAGGGTCTGTTATTGGTCAGGGCCCCACTCAAAGGTGGCTGCCTTTAGAGTGATCTTATGTAATGGGCTGAGTGGACCCCTATGTGAGGTACAGATTGCCTCCAATACCTAAACAAGCCCATCAGATACTTGCCTTCTTTTTGTTTGCTGGAGATTTTAAGACCAACTGTTTGTTTTGTTTTTTTTTAAGATTTTATTTTTTCCTTTTTCTCCCCAAAGCCCCCGGTACATAGTTGTATATTCTTCGTTGTGGGTCCTTCTAGTTGTGGCATGTGGGACGCTGCCTCAGCATGGCTTGATGAGCAGTGCCATGTCCGCACCCAGGATTCGAACCAATGAAACACTGGGCCGCCTGCAGCGGAGCGTGCGAACTTAACCACTCGACCACAGGGCCAGCCCCCCAACTGTTTTTTTTTAACAGGCTCAAAGATTTTTTCTGGCATCAGCTTGCATGCTCCCCAAGAACGGTGTTTCAGCGTCTGACCCCTGTATTTTGTCAGAGTTAATCTACCACTCCTAGTCACTCATATATTGAGTTGTCTTATCTAAAGCACTCTGGATGCTGTCTTTAGGCCCTTCAATCAGACTAATGTCATGGATGTAATGGTACCATGACACCTCTGGTGAGATTTCAGCCTTTTCTAGGTCTTAATCTATCCACTGGTGACAAATTGTGGGAGAGTTTAGGTAGCCTTGCATTAGCATGGTAAAAATATATTGTAATCCAAGCCATGTGAAAGCAAAGTACCTCCGATCATCTGGATGCAGTAGGATGCTAAAGAAGGCATTAGCAATGTCCACCATTGTGTACCAGGCACCTTCAGTCTGCGCAGTGGACTCTGTGATAGTTATGATATCTGGAACTGCAGGTGCAAGGGGGACTCCTGCTGCATGAGCTTTTGGTAGCCCACAGTGAGGCGTCAAGTATCACGGGCATTTTTCACTAGCCACACAAGACTATTAAAAGGCAATATAGCTTTTTAAAGACCTTCTGATTCCATTGGTTCCTTGATCTGTATAGTGACCTCCTTTTCAGACTCCCATATCCTATACTGTTTCTTAGTGAACTACATGCTAGGTTGGGGAAGCCTGATGGACTCCCAGTTGTGCACTTGTCCCACTATACTGTTCTAATCATGGCATTTCCTTATTGGGAACATCCCTTAAATCAACACAGTATTACACATACTTAATACATCTAATCCCACAATATATTCAGCAGTATCAGTTACAACCCCTTTAGTGTATATTGCCCCACAAGAGCCCATCCACAAAGTTACATTAGTTCATCATCTAATCTGAGAGTTATTCAAATTCAGTTAAAGTAACTTTTTGGGCTGATGGGCTTTCTCAGCACAACAGTGACTTGTGCCCAGTATCTAAAAAAGCTGAAAAGGTTTGGCAACCTTGGTTGCCATCCAGTCTCTCTAATACCTTGATCAGTGCATAAGGCCTCCAGTTTGCCTTAGGGATGGAGGAACCTCAGCCTCTGCCCTAGTTCTGTTTGTTCCTTAAGGGGGTAAGGTCTGGGTAGAGAGGTAGTGTTCAAGGTGTTAGATCAACAGTCCAAGCTAAAGGAGGTCTAAATCCTTTTGGTCTTCCCTTCTGTTTGTCCATAGTAAACACCAAAGCTGGCCAGGGATTTTCCCCTGCTACAGCCTGGATCTTTAAATTTTGTGGCTCCCTCATGGCCTGATTATGAGAGAGCATTTCCCTCATGGGCAAGCCATCAATCTCCTCTTTGGAGACCCCTGATGTAAAAGCCAGATCTTATGGTGTGACTATGGTTCTACGGTCTGGACCTTCAATTATTATTTTTTTTCATCCTTAGCCTGAAGGACATTTACCTTGGCCTGTGTCCAGGCTTTCATTCTGGGGAGCATATTGCCCAGTAGCTAATAGTTTCCTGAAGTCTATCTCCAGGGTGCAAGAGGAAACTTGATTGCCACCAAATGCCTGATTGTGCCAGCTGAAAAAACCAGTCAGTCTGACCCTGGATGACTATTTCATCATCAGCACACTCATAGTTTCTATTGTAAACCAGGTTGAGGTTACATTCCCCATGAGTTCTTATCAGATGACAGAAACTCATATCTGTTAGATCCGTTTCAATATGGATATAAAGGCCCACAGCAACAAACTCTGATGGGTCTTTATATCTTCTTCCTCCATGCTCATGTCATCAGAAAAGGCGGTCATGGCCTGGGTGAGTTGGAGAACTGGGCCACTTGTTTGGTTACTAAAGAATTCCATTTCTTCTCATCCAGCAAAACTTGCATGGCTTCTTAATCTGCTAGCCAGAGGAGCCAAATTTCTATAGTCTTGTTTGGCTTTTGTCCAAACCTATGTCTAACTTCCCTTATTTCTCTCTTGTTGTACGAGCAAACCTTAGTACACCTCTGACTAATTAGCTGTCCTTGATCACCAGGAACTATTCTATGTATAAGTATGGCTTCAGATTGGACAAAAGTGGTTGGTCCCAGTGGTGTAGAAGGATGAGCAACAACCATGGAATGCTTTATTTTTTTAAGCTCTGTGGGATCTTCCTTAATCTCTAACTACCAAAGCAACTCATCAGGGGTCTCAGAGATGATAATTAAAGACTGCTTGTCCCTCTTGTCAATAAACTAGATCCACACTACAGCCTATCAGGATCCTATTCCACACACAACTAGGGTCTCACTTGTTGTTTTGTTTTGTTTTTTCCCCAAAAAGGCAGTGTGACTGTATCAGCCTCTGGAAGGAGGGAGTAAAGAGTCTGAGGCCAAGGCCCTGTGTTATGTGGCTTCTTACCACAAGCCAAAGGACCAACTTTAATAGGGATTACAACTTTTGTAGGAAGACTATCTTTACTTTGTGAAAGACAGCGGTTTTTCTTTGACTGCCAGAGGGATTAAGTGTTGTGAATCCACTTACATTGTTTCCAGGAAACTTTACTTGGCAAACTGGCCCTGAAATTTGTTCAGGCTTATCAGTTGCTCCTGCTGGCAGGCAGCCAAGGCTATTGACACTAAGACTTTTTTTAACTTGCAACCTATAAGGCATCATTTATATAGTAAAACTTTGGCCATTAGAGGAATTTTTTCTAACACTTTGTGAACATTCACACTTCAAATATGTAACACATTTCAATACCAATTACATATGTTTACAACAGTACATATAATGAATCCACCCAGACCTCACTCACAAGGTTACGTTAGGTTTTACTTCTTCACTGCAAGATTGCTCATACTCTATTAGATACTTTGTGAAGAAACAGACAGACAAAATTTAACATAGTCACAACAGCAGGTCTCAGGAGACCATGTTATCTCCTCAATTGGGAACTCAAGAAACACAGGGCAGTGTGGAGGAGGCCAGCCCGCAGGGTGGGCTGGAGCAGCAGGAAAGCTTCTTTCCTTATAGCAGCTAAGGCTGGGGTAAGAAGGATGGACAGATAGGGGAGAGGGGAGCGCCGAGCTGTTTGAACCAGCAAAAATAGCTATGTACTTCTTAACTCTTCACTTGGCTTCAAAAAATGAACTTTTATTAACAATTTGGCACCAAACTGTGAGCTGGCTTCATTCCCAGCTCTAGCCCTGTGACCTTGAAACGTTATCAGCAGCATATGCTATCGGATCCTTAGAAGTCCTCTCACATTGCCTAACCGGCCCACACAGCCACTGAATAGGTAGGACAGTGGAAGGACCCCTACTCCTCCTTCACCTCACCTGCCACTTACTTAGGTGAGGGCATAGGCTGCCAGATCCTGAGGAATCTTATCTCATCCCCTAACCTGGCTCGTGCTGTGCTACCAGGTCTGAAGGCATCTTTAGCCCCTCACCATGCTGGTGAGGCCTCATGTCTTCTCAAAGGGCACTGTAACTTTACTAGCTCTATGTGAGTGCCAAATTTGCCAAGTACACAAGACAAGGCCAAGGCCTGACTGATTTGGCCAGTCAAGATACAGTGAGCCACTTTTAGATTCAGACAACTTACTATTTACATAGACAGCAAAAGGAAGAGTATAAGAAAAGGTGCTCGCTCCCTAGGTCATTGTCTCACACACTGCAAAAGGATGACACTAAACAAAAGGAGCTGGGTGGCTGCAACAGGAGTGAGGGGTTACCCTGTTGCTGAGGAGCCAATTCTAGACTCAGCTAAGCAGTTCTCGTCTGCGGCTAAACCCTGGGGAAAGCCTCATCCCTCATGGGAACCTGCAAAGCCATGAGAAACTGTCTCATGACAGCTTCTCAGGAGTATAGAGAGGTGTGTAGGAGGTAGCCTTAAGGCAGCTCCTCACAGCCTTCCATCTTGTGTTCAGGAGGATCACAAGGGCTCTGCCAAGGCTCAGATTAGCTGTGGGTTGAGCTTTTGCCTGTGTGGTCTACATCGACATGTGCATGTAGGCGCCAGGGTGGAGGTACTCACTTACCAGGGGTCAGCAAACTTTTTTCCGTAAAGGGTCAGATCTAACATCTGTTGCCAGTCTTCCTCTTTTTGCTTGAGGAAGATTGGCCCTGAGCTAACATTTGTGCCAGTCTTCCTCTATTTCGGATAGAGGAAGCCACTACAGCACAGCTTGATGAGCAGTGTGTAGGTCCGCGCCCAGGATCTGGACACGCAAACCCCTGACCACCAAAATGGAGCATGTGAACTTAACCACTATCCCACCAGGTTGGCCCCTCATATATCTTTTACTTTTATTTTTAATACAAAAAGTTTTAAATCTTAATGTAATCATATTTATGAATATTTTTAAAGTAACAAAGATCAGTAACATACATTAAAAATAAATACATATATGAAGAAAATCGATTGGAAGGACACACCAAATTGATGACCATGGTGTTCTAGGGAGATAAGAGGAAGGAGAGGAATAATCAGTATAATGAATCTAATCCTTAAAAAAAAAGTATTAACAGGGACATTTCAATAAACATTAGCAAGAAGCTAAAGTCACATCACTCCTCCCACGCTCCATGACCAGACCTCCCCCTCCCCAGCGGGCTGGCTCCCAGGATTGGTGGCACCATCTCCATCACCTCTACAGGTGCCTTGGACCAACCCTGGCTCTGTGGCTAGCAGCTCCACCTCCGCACTCCTGATCAGCCAGCCGCAACCCTAACCCCACTCCTGGGTGGCACTTGCCCTAGTGGCTCCTCACTAGATATCCTCCAACTCCGTGACCCCGCACGACCCTCAGCTTTCCCACTGGTAGATGCAGTAGCAGCAGGTTCATGACCGATCCTTTCAAACAAGCTTGCTAGCTGTTGTTTCCACCTTAGCTGGAGTTCCTGAGCAGTAGCCTTGCTCGGGGTAGAGCTTTTAGGGAGGGCAGGGAATAAAGTTACCCTGAGTCTGCCCACAACTTCTCATCATCTTGAAATAATGATGTTAATAATTGTCATCATTTCTTGAGCACAGAGTAATATGTCACTTGCTTTACTTTATAAATTAAATACTTGACTCCACACAGCAGTCCTGTGAGACACATACATATTACTATTCCCATTTTACAGATGGTAAAATTGCAGTCTAGATCATTTTGAGTGGCTTAGTCAGAAAGTGTCAATTTAGGGACTGGAGGCCAGGCTCACTGACAATTGGCACCTCAAAGCCAAGTTATTTATCATCCCCAAAGTGTCCTCATGACCTGGGAACCAGCTGAGATCCTATGGCTGTCTTGTTTTTACTGAATATGAGTTATTTAACATATTCTTCATATTGATTTGTTTTCCAAGGGAATGTTGACATTACCAATAGATGAAATCCAGTTAATTATTTGCCTCTATAGAAATTAACCAAAAAGTTAAATACAACAAAGCACAACATATACAATTAAATTTTAAAAGACTGAAGGAAAAAGTTGGTAGAAAATACAATGGATTTATAACAATGGATACATGAAATAAGATTTTTAAAGAGAACTGAATTGTCTGTAATCATTTAGTAATAAAAGTCAATGTTTTACTCCAGATATGCTTTAAATTTAAAATAAAAATCATGTGCAATGGCAAAAAGACTTTTCATCTATATATAAATATTTTAATGTACCCAAATTATCAATTTCCATAAAAATATTTTAAGGTACAAGTTAATTTGAGGATAAAGATTTATACTAAATAAGAAACAGGTAGTTTTACTATCCTGAGAATTTCAGATACATATAGTTTTTAAACATACACTAAAGGAGTACTTCTAATAACAAAAGTGGTAGTGAATGAATGTGACTTTAGGAGTGAGCTCATGTAAGTACCATCTGCGAACAAAAAATTCCTTTAAACCCTTTCTGAGGAGAAAGCCGTGCAGCCGGATCTTCGGCTCTCCGTCCCCTCCAGGTGCTCCGTCGCCCGCTGCCCTGGGCCAGCGGGATGAGGCTTTGCAGTTCTTGACCTGTAGAGTCACCAACTTCCCAACTGATGCCCGGGAGCTTCCAAGGGCCCTCTGGGTGCGGATCTTTGCCTGTGCCCCTGAGCGGCAGGAGAGGGAGCCAGCTTCAGCTGCGTGGCGGCCAGGCTGGTGGGGCCAGGAGATGGCGACGTGGAAAACCCGGTCTCCAACCTGCCTCTTTTCCTGCACAGCCCGCTGCAGCTCATAGTGGGAAGAACAGAACACCGACCTCCCTGTTTCGACCTCAAGATAACTAATGGAGCACTCTGCCAGGGCTTGGAGCTGAAGTGTGCCAAGCGCCCCGATCCAGCTTCTCTGTCCAGCTCGGCCCACAGATATCGGAAGCCTTGGGAGCCTAAAGCAGACTCAAAGGCCAGACCCGCCACACTGCTCCCCAGGGGCCCTTACCGGCAACTTCCCCTGTTGTCTGCCTCCCAGGAGCACAGAGACCTGCCTGAGAGGCCTGTGAGCTCCCGGCCTCCCCAGGCCTTGCACAGTGTCCCCCTCGTTCTGCACGTCCTCTGCACCCACCAAGCACACTCACCAGGAGACTGCTGGACACACAGCCCACCAATCTCACTACGTGGGTTGTCACCTGAGGCTTGGAGGTGCTTTCCCATGAAGAGATCCCAGAATTCCATTATGAAGCCCGTTCTTTCCAATTGGTGGGAAATTTACTTCAAAAGGAAGCTTTGGTCTGCCCACCCAGCAATGTGGAGCCAGGTGACTGTCAAGTTCAGTCCTCTTCTACGGAGAGTGCCACTCCTCTGTATCCCCAGCACAAGTAATCAGCTCTGTGGGGCCCCCACCCATAGAGAAGCCCCCAGACCCATGTCCAAAGGAGACAGTGCTGAGGACCCTCAGAGAGGGCAAGAAAGGGAGAGTGAAGATGGATGAGCCAATAATTCTCTGAGAGAGCAGACAGGAGGAGAAGGAGTCTGGGGACCAGACTATCAGCATTTAAGCCTCTGATAACAAAAGGAGTCCTCCCTGCCTTTGAGCTCAGGCCTGGGTCACTGAAGAGAAAGCCGCCATTCCCAGTGCTTACATAACTGAAAAAGAGACATCATCACTTCTTTATGAAGTCTTTGACCAGCTGAAAAAGAACTGCCAAGAGGAGCCCCTATAGCTCTACTCAAGATTTCTTTGTGCCACAGAAGAGAAAGGGTTCCATTCATCATCCCAGCCAGAGGAACGGCCAGCCAAGAGGGAGGGAAGAAGGTCATCAACCACACTCTCAAAAGCCTCACTGCAGTCCCCACAGAGAGAGTCCATGTAAGCATCTAGTGGTTCTGACCAGCGAAATGAGAAGAATCTGCTGTTCCCATTCAGCTCTGGGAACCAGCTGTCCCCGTGTCCGCAGCTTGGTTACGCAGTTCCCGCTGAGCACCTGGCCTTGGGGAAGAAAGTTATACTCCAATAGATCAACAAGGCCAGGGAGGATAAAACTGAGGCAACCTCACCTGGTACTGAGACCTGGCCTGATATTCAGTCTTCCATAACTATCACCCAGCTTGCTGCACGGACATCTCCACAATCTACTGGAGAGGCAACCAGTGTGGCACATCTGCCTCTGAAGTCATTCAGCCTGCAGGCCTCACTTGGGTCCTTATGGTCAGAGCCCCTTCCAAGCACCTCATCAGACTCAAAGCCCACAGCTATTTTCATCCTGCTGACCCCTGCCTCTCCTACATCAGTGGTCACTGACACCACCCAGCCACCTCTGACACATCTGCCATGCCCCAGATCTCTCCTCCCACCAATTTCTGGCATTTCTACCCCTCCTTCAAACCTGTCTTTGGCAGCCCCAAAGGTATCCCTATAACCCTCCACCTGATTTTGAACCTTAACATTGCTGGGGAGAGCCTCATCCTCCTCAAGTTCAACACAAAGACACGCAGATTTCTGACTCTGGGGGTTCCTTGACCTGCTCTAGAAGACTCAAGTCCTCTGTGGCAGATGCATAATGAGGCCTTATAGAAGCAAATGTCTTGAATTTGAACAGTTCTACTCTTGGTACTAGAGAGTAGAGAAAATATTTGCACATATCAATAACCTCTACTCCCCACCCACTCCTTCCTACCTTTTCTTTTCTTTGGGAACAGACATGCCAGGAAGGCATGCTTTCTTTCTCAATTCCTTATTTGCCACCTTCTATATAAAGGCTTGGTCTACACCTTCCTAACTATACTCTGATGCCCCAGACTTCCCAGCTTTCCTCCTACCTTTTGGATACCCCTTCTCTGTTTCTGTTGCAATCTCTTCCTTCTTACAGCCTACTCTTAAATCACAGGAATTCTTCAGGACTCTTCCATAATAACACTTTTCTCTACTCATGCCCCACAAGAGCTTGCCCTCCACACTTTATCCTCATATCTGGTTCACTGCCCAGCACACAGAAGGCGCCAAGCCAATGCTGAGTGGATGAACCCCCCTCACTTCCACAGAGAAGAACTCAGAGCTCAAGTCTCACTGGCTTACTCTGGTGTAAAGAGGAGAGATGAATCCTGATAGGCAGCTTTCTAATACCTCCTGCTCTTTTTTTAAATCAAAGGACAATAGCCAGCACCACTTCCTCTGATCAGATGTTACAAAGTGCTATTTCAGGGGAGGTAGCTTTTAAAATTTTACTTTAGAGCAAATGTTCAAATGGGTACAAAGTCCTTAGGTTTGAGCTGGGGAGAAATGAGGTTTGAGCCAATAAAAGTGATCATCCAAACTGGACACTTTCTGCAGGGAGAAATAATTTCCCAATGCCCTGGCTATGTGCCAAGGATGGCAGGCCACTGAACAAAGTATCCCACCCTCTGGGCATCACAAATTTGAAAAGTTCACCTCATCTCATCCTTACACCTTCAACCATGAGAAAGCAGGGAATGCACTGGACGAACAGATCTCTCCCCACCTCTGAGCAGGGTAGTGCTCTGCTCTTACCCAGAAAAATGCAGCCCTGCCTATGCAAAGTAGCCGGGCCCAGCAGTGAAGAAACTAGACTGCGCCTGTCACTTACTGTTGTGCTGCAGACAAGTTCTGCTGCAGACAAGTTCCGCAGCTCTCTCAGCCAACTCCATAGTAACCCTCCAGCCACAGCTAATATGGTCCCCAACTCCCAGAGATCTTGTCTGTGCCAGTGATCCTGTGCATGGCTTTGTGTGGCTATTTGACTCCTTCATGAACCCCAGGACTGGGATAGGCATGGACTGAGGGCCTAAGTGGCTTGTCTTCCCATTCTAACACAGGGATGTTCCACTGGTTCAGTCTTAGATAGGCAGACATGAAGGCAGGAAAAGCATCCTTCAGACACAGCAGGATAATGCAAAAAGCACTGAATTCAGAGTTAAAGGGACTAGATTTTGATCGTTTGGTATTTTTCTAGCCATGCTGTCTGGTTCAACTAATTTACCTCTTTGAACCTGAATACCATCATAAAATAGAATAACAATAATCCCTACTCCAACAGGATATTGTGAGGCTTAAATAAGACAAATTCATAAAAAAATCACCTTGAAAATTCCATGCTATATGAATGTTACATAAATGTTAACAACGAGACCCTTCTTTTATATCAGAGGTCAATGAGACCCAGATGAGGAGAAAGAACTTTCCCAGGGTTAAACACCACAGTAGTGACTGCACAGGGCTGACACTTGGCTCTTCCAGAATACCAGTAATATCTGAAGGACCTTATGCCTTCTGAACACTGTCCCACCACTGGAAGAAATGAGGGAAGAAGAGAGTCAGACAGAGACACACACTTATCTTCATACCTAGAACTAAAGGAAGGTCCTCATGACCGGAAGGACATCGTCCCTTCTTACCAAGGGAAAAATTCAGGAGGGACTCATGAAACAAGAGGAGTGGGAAATGGACTTGATTCATAGAAGACTATGAGGGAGAAAGGAATGAGCCCTAGGAAGGATGATGAGCCAAATCTGCCCTGGTAACAGAAATCAGAGCTAGATGATCTGCATTTCAATTTGGGCTTATTCATTTTCCTAGGCCTACACAAGTAAACCTTACCCTCTATGCTCTTGGGTAATTACTATGTGCCAGACATTATTCTAAGCATATGCCATTTATTAACTCAAAATTCTCCCAATTCTCCAGTCAGGCAGTTATCACCATCCTCATTTTACAGATGAGGAAACTAAGACACTGGGTTGAACTGTGTCCCCTCAAAGGATGTTGAAGTCCCTAGTACCTGTGAAGGTGACCTCATTTCGAAATAGGGTCTTTGCAGATGATCAAGTTAAGATGAGGTCATATGGATGGCCCCTAATCCAACAGGATGCCCTTATAATAAGGGAAAATTTGGAGGGAATTGTGAGGGAAGATGGAGAATGCCATCTATAAGCCAAAGAACACCTGAAGCTACTAGAAGCTAGGAGAGAGACCTGAAACAGATTCTCCCTCACAGCCCTCAGTAAGTAGGAACCAACCCTACTGACACCTCGATTTCAGATTTCTGACCTCTAGAAGTGTGAGAGAATAGATTTCTGTTGTTTAAGCCACCCAGTTGGTGGTTCTTTGTTATGGCAACCCTAGCAAACGAGTACAGACACAGATTAAATAACCTGCCTGAGGTTACACTGTCAATATATGATGGAGCCAGGTTTCAAACGCCAGAGCCCACTTTTTCAACCACTATACTATCCTGCCTCATTTTCTGTGCTAAGAGAGGCCCGGGTCAGCTCTTTTAGCCCCTGCATTTCAAAGGAAGCAATAGGATTTCTGAAGTAAGGAAGGTTCTAATGCATAAAGTATATAGACCTTGGCAACTCATGAGCTGAGACTCACTCAGTATTAAAGTCAAGTTGGAGAAAACATTTCCTCTTGAAAAATCCAATAGTGTCACTCTTTTCCAGAAACAGAAAAATAATTCTGAAATTCATAAAAATAATAATAACTAATAGGAAGAAAAAATAGGAAGAGTATCATACAACTTCACTAAGCACTCATTTACTCACCAGAAAAATGAAGACGATGTCTAACTCAGGATTTATGTAAGAATCTTTTTCTCTTTGGTTTTCCCAAACCAATTATAGAGCAGATGAATTACGGCCAACTTATCAATAATCTGTGATTTATTGTGAGTGTACCAGCCCGTGGTACATCATTACAGATGGTTACAGCTTGTTACAGATTTTCCCTGTCATCTCACATTACCCTCAAAATATCCCTGTGAAGTAGGCAGGGAAGATGCTTTTAACACCACTTTACATTTCAGTAAACAGAGCCTTAGAGGGGTTAAATAGTTTGCCCAGGGTCACGTATTGTCATAAGGCAGAGCTGGAACATGAGCCCATGTGTTTTAGGTATTTTCTCTATATCCCACTCTTTTCAAAGAGTATATCTGGGAGGATAGGAAAGGCCACTGAAAGCTGCATTTACTCGACATCATCACTGGCCAGGCTCCTGCCCACCAAGGACATGATGCTTACTGGGCACTCTCACCTGTGCCTCACAGAGGGAATTTGCCAAAACCATAATCACAGGTAAGAGCCATATCTCCAGCATCAATCAGATGAGTAGGCAACAGATGCGTTCCATAGAGGACGGGGGCTCCCAGTCACAACAGGTCCCTATACCATTCCCTGATGTGCTTTACAAAAACTTTCCCCTGTCTCCCTTTCCAAGCCTCCAGTCTATTCTGGGATAGAGAAGAGGGCTCAGAGTCACTCACTTCTAGCCTGGTATTGTCCTGCACCATCCCTTGCCTCTGCCATCATCCCTTGCCATCCACAAGCATCATCCTTTGACTCTGCATTTGTCCTTCCTTACCAGGCACACAATAATTTTCCCCACAAATAGAAGCAATGGAGACTCAGGAGACAAAACATTTTCTGTCCATCCTCTAGTGCATCTTCCCGCTGTCACGGGGTGGGGGGGAGGTGAGGGCAGGAACACACCTGTCTCAGGAGGAACCTTCCTTGTGGCCAGGTAGCTTGTTTCCACTGACCATTACCCACCAGGCAAACAGCTGGCCTCACTGACTCCTAACATTCTACCCACTGACTGCATGACAGGACAAGCACAATAAATTATTGGATGTACCTCTCAACTGACTAACCCTAGATGGCTAGTGACTCCTAATTAATTGAAAAACTGCATGGCTTGGCTGACTCATAAGCAGTTTGCTTACATACTCAAGTATGTCTCAGTGACTGCTGAGTAGGAATAACCGACCAAACTCAACTAATTGAGTATCTAAGCAACCAACTGCCTGACAAACTGACCACCTCGTCTCTGCTCTGGAATACCTGATAGGCTGCCTCAGACATGAATGAAGAGGTCTGGCTTGGGAGAGTGCTGGCTGTACCTTCCTCAGCTCAGTCTCCTCTAGGGTCTCAGTGGGTCCATCAGACGTCTGTGTGGGTGTAAGTCTGCCTGTGTGGGTATGTGTACTGTGTCTGTGAGGATTTTTGTGAGTTTGTGAGCCCCCGTGAGCTCCCTGTGGATGTGTCATATGAGCCCATGTGAGCATCCGCAAAGTTCCTGAGAAGAAAAAGAAGCTAGAACTTTGATGATAGTAAGTATCCTTATGCACCTGCTATGTCAATGAGTTCCCTTATGGGGAATGTGGGGGATTTACTCTGTGTGGGGTGGTGGGGAGGATATAGCTGTAAGCCTGACAACTAGCTCACAAAGGAGCTTTCAAGTACTGCCGAAGGTTAGGAAAAACAGGTTTCAGAGCTAGATTCATAGGCCAAAGTATTAGGCCTAGAGAATTGGAACACAGTAGCTTCAAACCCAAATTTCCCAAACCAAACACCTGATTCTCTACCGGTACCCTACCTTTTAAAAATTATCCTTCCTTAGTCTTCCCATCTCACTAAATACAATTTTGTTTTTTATTTGTGTTTATTACTCTGTCCTCATATTTTAAAGCCTTGGAATTTCTCTCATATCCCTCAGCCATCAGTAAAGCCTCTTGACTGTTATCTTTGAAATATATGTAGAATCACATCCCTTCTCACCAAGCCACTGAGACCAACATGGTTCACCTCATTATCTTCTACCTGGACTACTGCAAGAGTCTCCTAATTAGTTTCTCTACTTCCGATCTTACCTTGTCCTATCTTCCATTTTCCATACAGCAGTCAGAATACTGTTACCATCCACTGGCCTCCATTTCACAGGGGAGGAAACAGCACAGTTTCAGTTACTTGCCCAAGATCACACATCTACCAAGTGGCAGAGGCAGACTTCAAAAGCAGGCAGGCAGGCTCTGAAACTTATGGTCTTAACCATTCTTTTACTGCCTCCGCATAGAAGGCAAGACAATGAGCCCAGACTATCTGTATCCTCACTGGGAAAAATAAGTAGGACTCCAGATGCAGCCTTGTTTTGCAGACAGAGAAAGAGCTTTTCTGATGCTTATGTGGCAAAAGAAAGCTCATGGTAGAAGAAAATTTTGAAAGATGATGGAATTTTGGGTGAGGTGAAGGGACTAAACTTTGCAATGGAGAGTGAGAGCTATGATGCCCCTGAAGCAAGCAGAGTCAACTCTTAGACACCTGTGCAGAAGAATTAACACAACAGGCCTGAGACTGCTATCCTTAGAAAGGCCTGCTTACAAGGTCGGCCCTTGGCTGGCATCTGGGAGCATAGATTTGGGGAGGGTTCTCATAATTCCCATGACTGATAAGAGTGGTTCACTGTGTCTAAACCGTGTACAATGTGGTTTATGCTGAACACCTGCTTTCCTCTGGGAGCCTAAATTGTGGTACACATTAGGCAGAGGGTACATACTTAACCAGCCCCTAATAAAAAGCCTTGGGCACAGAGTCCCTAATGACCTTCCCTGGTAGATAAGACTTCACAAATGTCATCACTGAGGACTCTGACGCCTGGTTAAAAACCTATGTGTGATTTTTCAGGCCTCATCACAGGCAATTACAAAGACTTTACCCAGTAGGCCTCATGGGGGAAAGCTGCCCTCCCCATATCACTTGGTGCACAATCAATACATTGCAGTCTCTGAAGAGAATTGCAGTCAGAGACTCAGGTCCTTCTGGCCAGTCATGCTCTTCACATATTTGCATTTCTAGCCCAGGCACCTCATTCCTAGGTGTCTTTATCTGAGGCCTTGAGCAAAGGTTTTTCAGGTGCCTCTTCCAGGGCTTCTTTATGGGGAGGAAGGAAGGGAAGTCTTGAAGACACTTTCCCCCACTCTGACTCAGTACTTTAACTAGCCCTCCCTGCAACCCCAGGGTCCAAAACACTGCCAGAGTCTTTTCTTTGGGGCTCCCTCAACAGTGAGAGGACCCCCAGATCTATGCTGAACCACCTGACCTTAATCAGCAAGCAGTTTCATGGAGGGGAAATGAAACAGGGGGCAGTTGGAACTTTCTCCAGTTTTAGCTGCTTGCTAATATTATTGCAGTAAGTGGTTAAAGGCTCCACACTGGTACTCTCATTCTGGCTCACTGTTGCTTTAATTGGCTACTTTGATACCTGACAGTTCAGATCTCTCTCTCCCAGCTCAGCTGAACTCCTGACAGTCACAACTCATTGCTGAAGGAATTAAACACATTCTGTGTGATTCCACCTGGGTGAGCACTCTTGGAAACTTGCATCTGGTTTCCTCTGGACTTTTCCCCATGTGCCTGTACTGTTTGCTGATTTTGCTTTGTATCTTTCACTACAATAAAACATAGCCATGAGTACGACTACATGCTGAGAGCTGGGATTCCTCCTAGTGAATCGCCAAACCTGGCAGTGGTCCTGGGGACTCCTGACACAACACCAAAGCAGGGAAAGAAAAGATGAGAGTATTTGTACAAAGGTACAGCTTACAAGCACCTCAAACAGAGAAAGTAGGAAATACTCCACAATTATAGTTGAGGACTCTAAGACCTAACTCTTAACAATTAATAGAACAACTGTCCAGAAACCCAGCAAGTATAGAGAACTCAACGATGTCAACCAAGAGGATCTTTCATTTGTAGAAGGCTTCACCCAAAAATAATACACCCTTTGTATTATTGCTGTATTATAATACAACAAAAATACACATCCTTTTTAAGTTCCCACAGGACACAAACCAAGATAGAGACTATCCTGGGCCATAAAAAAAAACCCTCACAAAATTCAAAGGAACTGATATCATACAGATTATGTTCTCTGATCACAGTGGAATCAAACTAGAAATCAATTAACAGAAAGGTAACAAGAAAATCCCTAAACACATGAAAACTAAATAACACACTTCTAAACTAAACAACAAACATGCACACGAGATGAAGAGGAAGTCTGAAAGTGAATTAAAAATTACATTGATCTCAATGAACATGAAAATACAACATAACAAAATTTGTGGGACACAGCCAAAGCAGTGCTGAAAGGGAAATTTAGGGAAGATGAAAATGAAAAGTCTCAAATCAATATTCTAAGCACCCACCTTAAGAAACTACACAAAATAAAACCAAAGCAAGCAAAAGGAAGGAAATAATAAAGAACAAAAATCAATGACATAGAAAACAGAAAAAAATAGAAAAAGTCAATGAAACAAAGGTTAGCTCTTTGAAAAGATCAATAAAATTGGCAAACCTCTAGCAAGACAAAGAAAAAGAGAAGACACAAATAACCAATATCACAAATGAAAAAGGGAATATTGCTACCAACCGTGCATACATCCCTGCATAAATTTAATAACTTAGATGAAATGAACCAATTCCTAGAAAAGTACTAACTACCATAACTCAATCAATATGAAATAGTTTAAATAGCCCTATAACTATTTAAAAACTGGATTCATAACTTAAAAACTCTCTACAAAGAAATCTCCGGGCCCAGATGGTTTCACCAGATAATTCTGCCAAATGTTTAAAGAAGAATTAACACTAATTCTATACAAACTCTTCTAGAAAATAGGGGGAACACTTTCAACTCATTTTATAAGGCCAGTATTACCCTGATACCAAAACCAGACAAAGACAGGACCCCACCAGGTTAAATTAATAAAAGGAAGAAAACTACAAACATCCTTCATTAATTTTGATGTAAAAATCCTTCATAAAATATTAGCAAATAGAATTCAGCAATACATAAAAAGTTGTTCAACATAAGGCACTAACTGAGAAGCGTAGAGAAAAAAACAGGAAGAGGAGAGGGTGATATCCCGAACCTTAAGTGGGTTCACTCACCTGTTGCACAGCAAGCCAATCTCTGACACCAGGTGTAGTGGAAGAAAGTAGGAATTTTATTATTGCACAGCACTGAGCAAGGAGAAAGGGCAGCTAATGCTAAAATCCCAAACTTCCCAAAAAACTAAAAGGAAGGGTTTTTATTTGGGGTTTTAGGTAGGGGAGGGGGAGCATATAGCCTTGTTGGTCAGCGCTTTTCCACCAGCCTGTGTTTGGCCTTGAGACTACTTGCAGAGAGAAGGGAGCTTGTGATCTTGCTGGCCAGCAGCTTTCCCACCAGCCTGTAGCTCCTTGACAGGGAGGAGGGGGAGGAGATAAGGAATCCAGGTGGTTATCCTTGGCTGTGTCTGTCTCCATGGAGGATAGTGAATTTTGGAGCCAGGAAGCCAAGGCGTAAGCAGGGAATGAGTGTTTTGGTTTTAACCCCATATATGCTGGGTTTAATGTAGGGGAACGGATATCAGGGGTATCAAGGGGTAAAATGGATGGAATGAAAGTTCACACAGAGGCAGCCAGAGTGAGAAAAACACAGAGAAGGATAGAGGAACTGAGGAGTAATGTGTCAGGGGATACAGAATGCAGGACCAAATGGAATATTCACATAGCAATTTCCATGATATTTGCTCATAAACTGGCTGTTAGATGCATCTGTTCTCTTGGGCTTTAGCCTCCACATTAGTCTCTTCCTGAATTGCTTCTTTTACTTCTCTTGGTTTTAAGAACTGGGGAGTTTTGCAGGGGGAGTGTTTCCTTGGCTGATACAGCAGGATGGTGTGATTTACTCCAAAGGCCTCCAAATCTCTTTCTTTGTAATAGCTTCCCTAACTCAGTACTTCTGGGGTTAGGAAAACAGAAATAATCTATTCAAAAGTTACCCTCAGCAACTCCCAAAGAGCACACGAAGAAGAAAAATAAATGCAGGAGGAGGCTAAAATATTTAAAATATTTAAGACGCCTGGGTGCATAAACCCTGGCCTAGGAAAGTTAAATGCACATAGGTTGGCCTTTGCGTAGCTAATGTTTTCTCTGGGGAGCGAAGAGGTCTCAGATACATTTTGATTCTTCAGTGTTTCACAAAATGATAAATATGACTGACATTGTTTTGTTCCCACATCTATTTCTTTCCCATGGTTATGCATTATCTATCATTTATTTTGAAAAATTCTCAGCCATTATTTCTCCAAATATTTCTTCTGCTCCTTTCTCTTTCTTCTCCTTCTGGTATTCCCATTAGACATGTTACAATTTTTGTAATTGTCTTACAGTTCTTGGATAGTCTGTTCTGACTTTTTCATTCTTTTTTCTCTTTGCTTTTCAGTTTGGGAAGTTTCTATTGACATTCTTCAACCTGAGTCTTTGCTTGGGTGTGTCCAGTCTACCGATGAACCCCTGAAAGCTATGCTTCATTTCTGTTACATTGCTTTTGAATTCTAGCATTACCATTTGATTCGTTCTTAGTTCTCACCTCTCTGCTTACGTTATCCATCTATTCTTGTATGTTGCCCACTTTTTCCATTAAAGCCCTTAGCATATCCATAATAATTATTTTAAATTCCTGATCTGATAATTCCAAAATCTCTGCTATATGAGAGTTCGCTTCTCATCAATACTTGCTTTGTCTCTTCAGACTGTGTTTTGTACCTTTTAGTATGATTTATAATTGTTTGCTAAAATCCAGACATGATGTATCAGGTAAAAGGAACTGAGGTAAACGGGCTTTTAGTGTGAGTTTTTATGTTTGTCTGGCTAGGAGTTAGATTGTGTTTACTGTTTTCTGTAGCTGCAGGTGTCAGAGGCTAAAATTTCCTCATGCCTTTGTTTATGTCTCCTCTGTTGTCCTTCGGTTTCCCTAGACTCTGAAAATTCTGAGTCTTACAGCTGTTTCATGTGTGATCCTCCATTATTATACAGAAACCATATCAGTGTGGTGGTAAAGGTATCAGGGATGGGGTGGGGGACGTGTTCTATAAACCTACAATTATGCCTCAGTCTATTGGTGAGTCTGTGACCCTGGGCGGGGACCTTCACAAGTACTTCTCAGTACTCCTCCTCCCTTTTGGGTGAGACAGGAAGGCTAGACGAGGCTAGAGTTGGGTATTTCCCTTCTTCCATCTAGTTAGGCTCTAGTAAAATAGTTTTCCTTGAGGCATTTGTTAAGGAGACTGGAACAGCTCTGGGCCTATTCCAAAATGGTTACCTCCAGCAGGCAGAGGATTTTTCTCAGATCTTCAGAGTGAGAACCTGGTAGGGCTCCTGGAGGTAAACCTCCTAAAAATGTGGGGGCTCCATTAAGGTTGGACCCCCAGGAGATTTTAACTCTCAAGTTAACCACACTTAGTCTCCAACAGTTAATCAATTACCTTTTAATTGACCCTATCAGTATTTGGCTGCAGCCTTGGTTTCTGCTCTAGGTAAGTTGTGATTCTCTATATCTACCTGTCTGTCTCTCTAGTTTTTAAGACGGTATTTGCCCCGTGACCTCAATTCTCTGACAGTTTTAAAAAGAGTTGTTGATTTTCAGTTTATTCAGCTTTTTGCTTGTGAAGATGGGAGTGAGGACGTCCAAGCTCTTTACAGATTGGACTGGAAACCAGAAGTTTGTATTATCTATTATGAAGTTTTGATGCTTTGTGAAAGCAGATTTTTCTCTAAGAATTCACTGATACCGTGAAAGAGATAAGTTCTGAGTGAAGATCCTTCCACATGTGGTATATTAGTGGGGCTTTTAATATTTGCTCTTTGATGTTAAGAGATTAAACAAGACCAAAAGATTTCCCACACTGATTAGATAAATAAGGTTTTTCTCCTGTATACGTTAATTGCTATTGAGAGATAAGTTATGCTTAAAGGACTCTTCCCATTTACAATATTTGTACAGTCTTTCCCAATATCAGTGATTTGATGTTTGATAAGGTGTGCAGAGCAACTGAAGGCCTTCTGTATTTATTACATTTGTTTAGTTTTTCTCCAGTATTAAATATATTATGTGAGAAATAACCTGTGCATTTTGGTTTTAAGAGCTCCCACACTCACTGATGTTGAATAAGATATGAACTCTGACTAAAGGTGTTCCTTCGTTTACTGAATTTATAGGGTTTTTCCCCAGTATGAGTTCTGATAAAGGAGTGATAAAAGAGGGAAGGAAGAAGAGAGGGAGGGAGAAAGGGACATGGGAAGGGAAAGATGGTGAGGGAGGGAGAAAGACATCTATTGAAAAAATTTCCCAGATTCATTGAATGTATATGAATTCTATCTTGCACAATAAGTGAAGCACTGCAACGAAATCCCTTTTTATACTGAAGTGGAAGAGGGATAATCCCTCCCCTGCCGTTTCCATTAAGGTTCTTATAGCTGGTCAAATAATTAGAAAGGCAGGTGAGCAGAAGAAAATAAAATAAAGTTTAATAACACGTATACACGGAAGAAACGCAGGAAAACTGAGCAACTCACCACAATGGCCAAAGCTGCCCCCTTAAATATGTCTCAGCTAAAGACAAAGAAGGGTGTTGGGGGTAATGGTTTGGGACTTCAAAGGGGAGGACGACAATTCATATGGAGATGGAAAACAAATGTTTGTTAGACAACTGTTTACTGGGTCACCTATAGAGAATGTGGCCCAAGAGACAGAATTTTGATAAGATGGGCTCTGGTGCCTTTCCTATCACACCTATTTTACATTATGCTATAGTTATCTCGTATTAGTTCCTTCCTGGATCAGGCCTTCTATCTAAAATTCTTTTAGGCAATTTGGAGGAAGGCCAAATGTCCTTCCTGATTCTTCTGAGCCTTTATTGTCTTCATCTTGAAATAATCCACATACCAGAGTGGCGCATCTGGGGGTGGCCTGCCCTGAGCCCCATCAATAGACAGTGCGTTTTTAAGGCCTCCTTCCTGTAGGTGTTACCTGACACTGATCCAGGACAGCATGCTGAGTAAAGGATTTCCCATATTCATCATATGTATAAGACCCCTTTCCTTATGGCTTCTCTGATGACAAATAATGACTTTTATTTGAATTTTTTTTTATGTCAAATAAGATTGGAATGGTGATGAAAGTCTTTCCTATAGTCATTACAACAGCGTGGTTTCTCTCCAGTAAAAACAATCTGATGTTTTATTAGCTTTCAATTCCATCTGAAGCTTTTCTCACATATATTACACTTATGGGATCTTCTTCCTGTAAGAAGTCTGTTGTTCAGTGAACACTGCCTTAGCTTCTGCTAAATCTATTATATTCATACCCATGCTCTGCAGTGGGGTTTTCTGAGTAAGTGACTAATATTTTTCTCAAAGCCCCTTTCCTCAGAAAGGCATTTCTTGTGATGTGTTCCTACATAATATCTTCTAAGCTTTGCTACTCTCCTCTCACCTGCATGTGATTCTTCATACAAAGGTGTTGAGGAAGGTTCTCAACGTGTCTCTCTCTGATGTGCTCTCGTATTGCTTATTCAGTAATGCTTTGCTCTGAAACTGCCAACTTGGCCTAAGTTCTCATCTCTGAATCTGAAACAAACAAAAATACAAAGACCAGTTCTTCTCTATGTTCATTCTTTTTTTTAATGCTAATTTTTTTCTTTTTTTCTGAGGAAGATTTGCCCTGAGCTAACATTTGTTGCCAATCCTCCTCTCTTGTTGCTTGAGAAAGATTAGCCCTGAGCTAACATCTGTGCTAATCTCTCCCTACTTTTTGCATGTGGGATGCCTCCACAGCATGGCTGATGAGTGGTGTAGGTCTGCACTGGGGATCCAAACCTGTGAACCCAGGTTGCTGAAGCAGAGCATGTGGAACGTTAACCACTCAGCCACAGGGCCAGCCCCTCTATGTTCATTCTTTAAGTGCTTACTCTTCCAGACAGTGAGAATACAGCAGTAAATAAAATAAATAAAAATCCTTCCTCTCATGAAGCTTACATTCTAGTAGGAGGGATAGACAATAAAAATTTTAAAAAGTAAAGTACAGAGTATATATTTTGAGAAAAAATAAAGACAGACATGGATATAGAAAATAACAGTGGGGTATGTATTGCAATTTTAAGTAGGGAGACAAGAAATAGCCTCATTGAGAAGATGGCACAGGACAAGAGAAAGAGAGCCAGCGTATATCTGGGCAGAAGGGAATCCAAGCAGAGGGAACAACAAATATGAAAGTCCTGCGGCAAGAGTGGCCTCACATGTTTAAGAACAACTGGGAGGTCATTGTGGCTACAAGTAAAGGGAATGAGAACCAGAGCAATAGGAGGGTAGATTCAAGAGGTCATGAAGAGCCAGACTATGTGGGTTCTTGCAGACCACTCTAGGGCCTTTGGCTTTTACTATGAGTGAGATAAGAAGTGTTCTGAGTGGGAACTGACGTGATTTAAGTTCTAAGTGGGAGTGACATGATTTAACAAAATTTGAAAAGGATCCCTCTTGGTGCTGTGTTCACAAGAGACTGGATGTGCTAGGGATGGAGATGAGGGACAAGGATGAAAACAAGGGGACCATTACAAGGCACTAATCTAAGAAAGATATGAAGACAGCTTGGGTCAGGGTAGAAATGATGGGAAATAGTTTGATTCTGCAACAATTCTGAAGTAGAGCCAATAGGATTTGCTGATGGATTGGATACGGGATGTGTTTTTAATTTCAGTTTCCACATGTTCATTGTAAAAGAGTCATTTTAGACTATGAAGTTGTACGGAAATGGTTAACCATGGAAAGAAGGCTTATCAGAGAAGATGAAAAGCAAGGAAAAATATTAGAAAATGGTTCTCAAGGACTCAAATCTCCAGGTCCTCAGGAGGAAGCCAATATTCTGAAGGATCCAACAGGCTCAGTTAACACCGTCCAGGAAGTTGGGGTGGAATAAAAGGTGAGAAGAAATGTCCTGTCTCAACTCTTAGATTTAGCCCACATCCAGACCTGGAGCTACCTTAGTTTCTCCTCATTTTCCAAAACAGATGTGGCTCAGGTTGCGTTAAATCTATAAAATGAAGGGTATTCAAGGAATTACTGTTAATTTTGTTAGGTATGATAATAGCATTGAGGTTATGTAAACAATTGTCCATGGTTTTTAGAAACGCACAATGAAATATGTAGGGATGAAATTACATGATGTCTTAGCTTTATTGAAAATATCTCAGCAAAAGAATAAGACAAAGGAAGAAAAAATGGACACATAAAGCAAATGTAGCAAAATTTTAATAACTGTTGAATTTGGGCAATAGGCATATGGGAATTCACGGTACTATTCTCTCTAATTTTGTGTATGTTTAAAATCTGTCAAATTTTTATAAGTGAATGTTACATTTTATCAATTTATTTCCTAGAGAACAAGTTTAAAATAGATTTGTCTGGTTTTATGATGTTTGAGAGAAAAACTCAAACTTCAAAAAAAAATCATAAAAGGTATGGACTTGGTGTCTTGATTCCCCTCCAGGCCTTTTTCTTAAAATTTTATCATCCTGTGATTGTCCTTCCTATCTCCTTCATTTCCTTTCACAGCCAAATTATAAAAGATATCATGTGTTGGGAGACAAAAGGTGAAAAGTGATATGAAAAGACAGAAATGGCTTTGATGGGATGTAAACGTTAAATTTGTCACCAGCTGCTGCCTCCATCCTCAAAACTACATAAAGGGCCATCAACTAGGAATGAGGGCAAAGGGCTACTCCTCAGCAACTTCAAAGTCTATACCGACAATATTTCTGACACCCAGGTTTCAAAATCGCCAACAGTCCTTTTTCTATCTTTAACTGTCAAAAATATTAAAACACAAGACCTTCTGATTCTTTTGCAAAAAACCTAATTCATACCAGGAAAGATAGAAAATCACTAGCAGAATTCCATCACAAACCTTAGCATAAAAATGGGATTAAAAAAATCAGTATACTGATTTAGTAAGCATAGCCAAAAAAGCACTTTTTCATTAAAACCAAGTATTAAAATAAATTGAATTTAGAGTCCAAATTGCTGTACCAAAAAGCATTAAAACAACGTTAAAAATAATAAGAAGCATAGTCAAGTTTTTTGTACCGCTAACAAATACATTTCATTACAGAAGTCAGCAAATCTGAAGCAACACCCTTTTGTAAAAGAAAACTGGACAACTCACCTACCATTCGCACACTCTGTATGTAACGAAACATTTCTTCCTTCTCAGGATAAGGCTGCGAACTCGTCGGATCTTGCTTTACCGCCAGCGCTCCTTGCGTTCACGCAATAAGCCACGTTCACATCCTTTCTCAGGAGGAAAATCGAGAACCAGAATCCACACGTGCTCACTTCTAGTTCTATACTGTCTTAAAGAAAAAGTTGGTAAACTATGTTTTAATAAGAAAATGAAAACACAAAACCGGGTCCAGTGGAGGGGCAAGGCATCCCGGCCGGCCCGGCCTCGGGGCTTCCCTCGCCGGCTGCGGCCCCGGCCACGCCCGCGCTCGGCTGTGCTGCGGGCGGCGGACGAGCGGCGGGCCCCGCGCGCAACACTCCGGCCGACCACGCTTGCCAGGAGATGCTGGGCCGGGGCCGCACGCGACGCCCTCCTGGCTCTTTGGAGGCTCTTGCTTCAGAGCGCACCGCCAAGAAGCGGGAAAATGGAGTTGGGGCGGTCGCTGGCCCCCATCGAGGGCCTTCTAGGAGCGGCCTTCGCACCATGTTGGGGAGAACGGCTGCACACGCCTGTCGCCGCCAGCCTACGGGGGCCGTGAAGGGCCAGATGCACGTCCAAAGCGCGGAGCCCAGAGGCTCTTAGCCACGTGGTGGTGTTCCAGCTCGCTCGCCTCCTTCTCTACTTGGATGCCCCGAATGGCTTAGGGGCCTTGGCGAGCAAGAGGGAAGGCAGCTGGCCTCCGCGGGAATCCTTCTCCCTCTCGACCTGCAGGTCTCGCAGAAAAGTAAGGGCCCACCCTGAGCGCCTGGTTTTGGGCTCCGCGTAAGGCAGATTATTTTGAGGATGTTCTTCAATGTGAGCCACCACAGTGACTTCTGGCTGCATCGGAAGGCCCTCCGTTTCTCCTTAAAATAAACTTAGCTGACCTCTCCCAATCACTCTTATCTTCTGACCCAACTTCTCCACTGGAAATCCCAAGTTTCTGGTTCCACACTGACTTCTTTTTAAGAGGCAAGTTAATCTTACCAGACATTCAACTTTTTTATGTTTTGTGTTCATGACTAGCTGCTAACTGTATATCAGAAATCCCTCCCTCCGTGCCCTAGTAGTTTACACGAAATTTAATGAAATTAATAAAATTTAACAACAGCAATTAAGGAACGTAGCCTCTGGTCCCTCTTCTTTCTTGCCCATATCTAGTCACCAGTTTCACTGGATCTTTCCTTTACAGTTTCTTCTCTATTTCCCAATACCACTGTTCTGTGTCTCCAGCTTCTCAGCTACTTTCTGCCTACTGTCTCTCTCATTTCCAAACCGTCCTGTCTCCTCTACCAGATTAATCTTACCCCTGAAACCAAGCTTAATTACCATGATCAAAAAACTGTAATTCCCTCATTGCCTAAAAGATTAAACGCAAACACAATCTAGTACTCGAGGCTGCCGTCATCTAGTTATCCAATTCCAAATCAACTTTCCATTTTTTTCTTCACTGAACTCCCTGCCATAGACAGAGAGTTATTCATTTACTGGAACAAACCGTGGGCATTTTCCCACCTCTGTGCATTGACTTACACAGTTCTTTCTTTTCCAGATCTTTCCAGGGTCCAGCTTAAGAGGTCCAGTACTGGTAAGCAGAACTGGGGTCAAATCCTCGTCGTTGGGTAAGTTATTTAACATCCGTAAACTTCCATTTCTTCACTCCATAATGTGGTGAATTAAATGACTCAAATGTGTGAAAAAGAGATTTTCTTCTGGCACCCATTAATTACTTGATTATCTAACATAGTCTCCCCCCTGTTCCTGCTAACCCCACTCCACGCCAAGAACAGTCTCCACCCCTGCCTTTCTTAGCCTTCTACTATTAACTACGTATTTATTCACTGGAGAACCTACTATATGGTAGGTGTTGTGGAGGATATATTATTTTATTTATTTTTTTGCTATCAAATGCATTGTATAATTACATAAAGGCTAATGGAGAAATTCATCTTAAATCTATCAGAAAAGCTTTGCTTTCCTTGAAGAATAGAGTTTCCTCCCCCCCCTTCCAAATACCATGTAAGTAAATGATCATCTCATTTTGGTTGCTAGAATGCTCAGTTTGCATCTCTAACTGACTGCCTGTATGGCATACCATAACTTGTCCTGACCTGGATCTTTTAGGCACTTTCTCTTTTCTCTACTGCTGACTTGTATATGCTTTTGGTTTTCTATTTTATCATATCTTGTAAGCTGTCTTGAGTCATTTTTGACATATGATAGAGTTATAATAAAACAGATGGCTATTGCCTATTATGACAGTTAGAAGAAATACCTTCTAACTTATTTGCTTGTGATCCTAGTTTTTCATTTCTGGTAGTGGAGTTAGATGCTGCAGGAGAGGAAATGAAAGGCTACAGGAAGATGTGACACAGTAGAATCATAACAATTAGCATTTATTGAGTACTTACTATATGTCAGGCACTGTTTTCATGAATAAACTCACTTACTCCTTACAAAGTGGAAAGCTAAGAGGCCAGCATCCCAGGAGCTCTAAAGGAGAGTCATTCCCAAGAGTTAATGGACATGATTCAAGGGAGGACATAAAGAGCCAAAATATTTATGAAGTTATCTCACCATTCAAAAGACTAAAGAGATTGCACTATTAAATTAAACCTTCCTGATTTAGATTAAATCTAGCGTCCAGGCCTGCATTGCACTATGTATTAGATGGGGCGTCTAAGAGATTTAAGACAATTTCTAACTTCAAAAAAGCTTATGAAAAAAATCACCTGAAAGAACCAGAGAACAGAATAAGAAAGGGTGTAATGCATGAGAACAATGCAAACCGTCCCTGCAAAGGACTTCTAAGAAAGTGGGGCACTTCAAGTCTCAAAGAGGCAGGACTTGAGCAGGGCCTTAAAAGTATGGATAGGATTTCTGGAGGTACAAGGAAGAAAGCAGGACATGTAAAACGGTGCCATGGAATAGTTTGAAAAGAAGCTAGGTGTGAGAAGAGGGTGTAGCAGAGGCAAAGGATAGGCCTGCCCACATACACTGGGGAGTAATGGAAAATAAGTCAAGAGATCCAACTGTGGAAGGTCTTGGAGTTTAAGTTTGAAATTTTTCCTGGGGACAGTGGGAAACTGTGGACTCTTTTTGAGCAAAGTGGTAGTTTAGTCAGGAAGCTAGATAGACAGGGAGACAAGGGCAACAACGATGTGTTTACTCTAGTAATCTAGGCTCAAACTACTGAGGACTTGGCAACAGCAGTAGGAATAGAGAGAAAGAAATCAACTGTTAAGCCATTTCAAATAAAGTCTAGCAGACTGATTACCTGGGATAAAGAGGAGTCAGTAAGCAATTAATTACAGGGCATTAAGTGACTACACAGGACTTTGTGATGTTTAATAGGAAACTAAAACAAGATTTCTGTGTTCAAGAAGCTTACAATCTAATGAATAACCTCAAGTTTTATAACCTAACAAACTGAGATTATTTTGGTCCAACTCTTGCCCAAAGTCACCGAGCTGATCATTTTTAATCAGAGGAGTGCTGGGAGGTAGGAAAAGTGTGGATCAGCACAGAATCATGGATCCCAGAAACTCAAATTTTAAGGCATAAGAGTAGCCAAAAGTGCCAATTCTGCAAATGTCAAGTAGGAAAAGGACTGAGACATAGGCACTGAGTTTGTCCTCGAGACATCAGCTTTACAAGATTGGTGACAGTCAGAGCCAGAGAGTTTAATGAAGTTTCATGAAGTCTGTAAACAAAAGAAAAGTTTAAAAAATAGGGCATTTTTTTTTTCAAGATAATGGAGGAACTAAATGTCTTTAAGGTTTAGGACATTCTTGCTAAGGATGAGATAAAATAACACTAGGATTAGTTAGGCACATTAGTGGAACTATGGGTTATACTCTGAGGAAAATATGCTACAGAAAAAAATGGTGAGAGTGGAAGGAAGAGAAAAATCTGTCCTTTTAAGTCCAGAGACTGAATTTGCCTCAACATTATTATTCCCAAATTGGTGAGAAGTTTTTTGTCCTGTTCTGAAGCTAGCTCCTTCTCTTCTGCTACCAGAGCCAGCAAGCATTGACAATACACACACACACAGGATTTTCTCTTTAAGAGAAGGGGCTGATATAGTAGGGAAACAGAGGGTTCACTTCCAGAACCCAAGCCCCATAGATAAGGTGAGGAAATGCCAGGTGTCAGGTAGCTGTATACTCTTAAGGTTGGAGCCCTCCAGAATATCAGATTGAATATATTAGGTTTTTAAAGTCAATCCCTTATTGTATCGATCACTCATTTGAGCATTTAGTTTACAAAAAGAAAAGAAGGCTAGGTTAAAACTGGCTTATAGCTAGTCAGGGAAGGAAAATTCAAACAAGTATACATTTTTCTTTTCAGCTGCAGGAGGTTATGCCATGTGCTTTTGTACTAACATTAATGAAAGCTCACATATTACTCTTTACTGTGAAGTTGCTGATGTCTGATGAGAGTTGAACTCTGACTGAAGGCTTTCCCACAGTCATTACATTTGTAAGGCTTCTCTCCGGTATGAGTTCTCTGGTGGATAATAAGGGATGAGCTCCGACTAAAGCCCTTTCCACACTCTCCACACTCATGGGGCTTTTCTCCAGTGTGGATTCTCTGATGTTCAATAAGGGATGAGCTTCGACTGAACACTTTCCCACAGTCACTGCACTCATAAGGGTTCTCTCCAGTGTGAGTTCTCTGATGTTCAATAAGAGATGAGATCCAACTGAAAGCTTTTCCACATTCACTGCATTCATAGGGGTTCTCTCCAGTGTGTATTCGTTGATGCTGAATTATAGTTGAACGGTCACTGAAGGCTTTCCCACAGTCATTACATTTGTAAGGTTTTTCTTGAGTATGAGTTCGCTGATGTTGACTAAGGTTAGTACTTCGGCTAAAGGCTTTTCCACATTCACGACACTCATATGGTTTTTCTCCAGTATGGATCCTCTGATGTAGACTAAGGTGAGTACTCCGGCTAAAAGCTTTTCCACATTCACTGCATTCATAAGGTTTCTCTCCAGTGTGAGTTCTTTGATGTTCAATAAGGTGTGTACTTCGGCTAAAAGTTTTCCCACATTCATTGCATTCAAAAGGCTTTTCTCCATCATGAATTCTACTGTGGACAATAAGGTTTGATTGGTAACTAAAAGCTTTCCCACATTCATTGCATTTACAAAGTTTCTTTTGTGAGAAGAGTTTTTGGTGTTTAATTAAGTTTGAATTAACTTTGGAGTTTTTCCTAGATATGAGGGATCTAGTTCCCTTTGGAATTTTCTGCTGTGTATGAAGTTTGGAGCTTACACTAAATTCACTGGATTCAGGGCCTCTCTCCCTAGTGAAAATTTCCTTGAGGGTCATTGACACTTTTCTGATTGTTCTTTTCTCAAAAGAAGATTTCTTCTGTACATGACATTTTGTCTGCCTTGATAACTGGTCCTCACTTTTGCAGCCTTCTTCATTTGTAGGACCTTGGGCAGTATTCCCTCTGAGACTTTCCATTGCTGACCCTGAAAACTCTAGTTCTTCAGAAATAGCCTGATTGGTGTTGATGCTTTGGTTTGGTTCAACTCTCCCTATCTGAAAGACATTTAAAGTGCAAATGTCACCTGTGTCTAGTGTAGAGAGCAAAGAAAATAAACTGGCAGAACAGAAGACAACTAATTTGCAATTCATGCACACTTGCAACTTTATATGGGGAGAAAATAAAAAGGCACAGTGGAAGAAAAGTGAACAAGGCCAGAAGAGATAACAGGCAGCGTTTTCACAGAGGGCATGGTGAGCACAGAGACGTCAAGAAACAGGGGAAGGGTGATTGGGGCTAAGCCAAAGAAAATGGAAATAAGCACATACCAGCTGATGAGCAAAGAGTAGGGGATTAGAAAGTAAAATGAGCTATTAGTTACTGTAGCCCATTAATCATAGTAAATGACAGAAAGGAAAGAGATGAGAAGAATAGACCCTCAAGTGTAGAAAAGATACCCCTAAAAAAGCAAAAAGTAAAGATGACTTATCAAGCTTAGTTATAACCATTTTCTTGGCATTGAGAGAGAACAAAATTTCAGAAATGCTAACTACCACACTGCTACCCTCATTTGTCCCCCAACCCTTCTTCCAACTAGTTTAGGTATTCCTCTAAACAAGTCTACAGTCATAGACTATCAGAGGTTTAACAGAGCTCATCTTAACAGAGCTTAACTTAGAGTTCATCTAGGCCAATTCACTTATTTGACAAATAGAAAACAGACTGGGTAACTTAAGTCATCCAGCAAATTTTAAGAGCTTAGACTAGAAATCACGTCTCCTAAATATCAAGTTGGTGGTCTTTTCATGATACCACTCACCGAGACAGGTGTTTTTGGTGACTCCCTTTTCAGCTCCCTGAAGAACCAGTATCTATGGTTGTTCTCCCTCCAACTGTGTGATCATGTTCAGTTTGCATCCTGGGATTGCTGCTGATTGGACATGATTTAATACAAGGCTATGGGTGCTGGAGACAGAGGGCTATTCATAGCTCAATCTTAATGCTTTGAATCTATAAAAAAAGATAGTGTGAACTTTCACAGAGGCTGTGGCTGGAGGGGCTGGAGAAAATGGGTATCTGAAAGGGACTAAAATTGGGTTCTGAAAGAAAGGTTATACACATCCAGATCAGAATCACTTATGGAACTTGTTAATTCAGACACCTGGGCTTTGCCTCAGACCTAGTAAGTATGATGGGAACCAGATATTTGTATTCAATAATTTCATATGACTTGACAAGTTGAATTGCCCAAAAAGAACCATAGAAACACAGTCTAGGTTGCCTGAAAAATGTTTTAGCTGGAACCAGCCTCCCTGCCCAACATTCTTCTCACAGCAGGAGGGTCTAAAACAGAAACTCAGCGTCCCATAAGACAGGTGTCTTTTTCCTTTTGCCAGTGGAGCCAGCACTTCCCAAGGATTTCAAGGTTCTCAGGTTTTAGGCAGCTAGCTTTCTCAGGTGACTCCCGTTAAAAAGCTGGCACCCCATATTCAGACTGTCTGGCACCGAGTAAGTAGTCTGTTTATCTCCCCACTGACAAGGCTGTTCTTATACTTGCCTTAGAAGGAAGAGCAGCAAGGCCCTCTCCTGGAAAACTGACTTACGCTGAGGGTTCAGCAGAGTATCATGGCTTCAGCAACCTTTCTGTTGGGAAAATGGGAGGGTATGGGAATCTGTGTTTTATCTTCTTGCCCATCTCTGGACTCTTAAGTTTCCCCATTAAAGCTTTTTCTTTAACCCATTCTCCTGTGAATTCATCCAGAGCTTTGTGCATGACAGTAGGCAACAAACTGTATAACGGTTCCCCTAATGTTTCTGCTCACAGCACGATTTGAGATCCACTGGATTAGGAGTTGATCCAGTTACAAGTCTTTCCCTTCTCATAGACTGGGAACCTTTCAGATATGGAGGTGAACCTTGGAGGATATCCACCAAGAAGCCATGCTTGGAGAATCTCAGATGCAATACAATGCTGCTGCCCATTTCCAGCTTTGTCAAAAACATGCCTTTCAACTGGAAACAGGGAACACAAAAGGCCTACCTGGGTTGAATGAGACTCAGAAGTTCTAATTTATTAAGATCTTTGCAATAAAATCTAATTGCATACTTTATATTGCCAATATTCCCTAATAGGAATTTTCCTTACTGCTAGGTTGGCTGGCCTATATTCTTGCAGTCCTGATCCTTATGCTACTCCATGATTCTTTTGTTGGCAGTTCACTGTTATTTCTCTCTTTTATTACAGTAATCCTTATCAGCGGTACCACCTCCTAGGGAGAGTTTTGGGAATTTCTGAGGGTTTTTTTGGTTGTCATGTTGATTGGATGGTGCTATTGGAATTTAATGGGGGCCAGGGATAATGGGCATTCCTGCAAAACAGAGAATGTCCCTTATCCTGCCTGACTTTCAAAAATGCTGTTAACAGTGACCTGAGGCTAGAACCTAACACCACTTTACATGTAGATACAAAGTATTTTGCACAGCTTTGATATATATTGGAAAATCAAGGAAATATAATTCTTTTGCTTTGAATGTTATTAGGAATTATTCACCATTTCAGGAAAATCCAACCACTTATGGTATTAGATTCACAAATATGACATTCAGATATTAGTCTGCATTTGTAGATGTTCACAGTGATTTTATGAATAAGTGCAGGCATCTGTTTCATCCAGTCTTTACATGATGAAATACATATTATTCTATTATAAATTACTTTTCTTGTCTTTCCCCTTTATATTACAGTTAAGATAATATATTGGTATTTTGGAAATTCCATGTGGGTAATTAATACTATCTATAAATTTTATTTCAGGATAGTATAAAGGGGGATGGTAGGTCTGAAAGGTGGAGAAATACTTCTCTAGTGAAATAGAACTAAAGTATTGACAGTTACACAATAGATGAAGTGTACATCTCTCCGTAGGTAGATTACAAAGCCTCTAAAGCAAAAGTTTTTGTCCCCAACAGAAGTCCTCGAAGATCTAAGAGCACCCACACTGCCATAAAGGTGATGTGGTAACTAATGGGAATTTTATATATAGTAGAATATTATTACATGTTATATTCCATTCTGGAGAAGAGACAGTGTTGAGAAAATGTTTAGGTTTCTGGAAGTAAGGGGAAACCATGAAGATCTGAAATTTGAAAATCTTTGTAAATTATCTCACTAGAACCATTAAAACATAGGCTACCTAAAAGTAGACAGAATATCCTAAATAGAGAGAACTAGGACAGAGTTCAAAGGAGTTGGCCAATTTGAAGTTTAGGATTCGCTGTCATGCTCATTAATATCTTGATGACTGGCAAACTATGCCACTTTGATATAAGATTATCTACAATTCAACTAATGTGTATATACCATGTAGTACAAGTATCCCAAATGTTGTTTTTGCATTCAGATAAGCTCTTTACATGTATAACTGTATTATGCATTATGTGTTTGTGTATGTGACACAACTGATAGATACATAGAAACCATTGGGGAAAGTTTCTACATTAAAAAAAAAAAAAAAAAAAGGAACCTGTAAAAGGAACCTAACTTGGAGATTCTTTAGGTCTTTTGGGTCTGCCTAGTCTAAGCATTTTATGAATATTGATTCATTTATCTGGTTTATAGTCTCCTCATCTGTAAAATGAAGATGTTGAACTTGATTGTTTGGTCCAAAACTCTCTGATCCCTGAAGTTTAATTTTAGGTCCCAGACTCTGAGGCATATACCTATCTCCCTAGACTAAGGGAATAAGACTAAAATGAACCTACTCTTTTTCAAATCACAAGAAACATGTGAGAGGTTAAGGTCCATGTTTCAGAGGAAATCATTCAAGAAACAGGCCAATAAGGCTGGCTTCTTCCATAACCCAATGATGAAATAGAGTAAATGAGTGTGAGGAAGACATTAAGGGCGGCAGGCAAACAGGGAACAGTCCCACCCTGGGAAAAATGTGGCAGACTCACCCAAGAAGGAAAGGTCTATGAAAAGAGAAATAAATGTGTCTCTGCTTGGCAAGATGATACAAACTTTCAGAAAAGAAGGAAGAATCCTTAACCTACATGAGACTTCATCTTATAGTGAGGTAGACAGTTGTCTTTTCCTCTTCTGCCTCCTCTTGCCTTTCTTTTTGGTCAAAAGCAAAGTTGAGAAAAGGTCTTATCCTAAGGCATCCAGAATCACTGGTCTAGTAATGTCTACATCTGGCCAGTTGAATGCAACCCTATAGGTTAAGGGGTAAAACATATGCCTAGAAGTAATCTCACCTCCTCCAAGATACAAAGAAAAGGACAATAGACATTTATGTCTGGGCTTAAGTCTCTAGTTCTTTAATGATAACAGGTAAAAGGGATGGATCTGGGCTAAGTCCAGATCTCTAGGTGATCTGAGGCATATAATCCAGCCTCTCTGACAACTTCTCCACATGGGTATGAGTTCAAATGGAATATGGCAGTAGTCCCTTACTTCCTTCTGAGGGTCAAAACAGAAGGCAGCTGATGCGGCTCCACCACCATAGGGCTGCACATTCCTGGGCAAGTCACTCACCTTTCTTAAAATGTGGTCTCCCCATCTGTAAAATGGCATTACTAGTACTTGTCTTTTCTCACAAAGCTTTTGTGAATGCTACAAGCTAAAAGATGGCAAAGCATTTACAATAAAGAATATCATATACAACATAAGGAGATTATATTATTGCTGTGCTTACCTCGAATGAATTAATTTTAAAATTGTGATGGTGTACATTTAAGGAAGGATGCTCCCGGAGGATCTGTGAGGCTCCCTGCAGCAGCTGCTGCTCTAGCTGCGGTCATTTTCCTGGCTTTGCAGGATGCACAAGAAATGGGAAAGGGAGGGCTGGTGGATGTGACAAAAGTCTTATACCTGGAGGAGCCCCCAGATATATTCCAGAGAGGCTAGGAGGTCACTACCTCCTCGAGGTTAGGGTCATATCCTTACCCAGGTTCCATCCAAGGCATTCCTCCACCATGGTGTGGAAAGTTGCCTCTCCAGTTGCCTGTTCCTCCTTTCTTCCTCATACTTCAGTTATTTGGATCATCTTACTGCTCTGTGGATACTGTATCCCTACCAAATCCTTATTCGCTCAAGTACACTGGTCACAAAGTGCTGCAGCACCAGCAAACCCAGTCTGCTCTTTCTGTGACTAACTTTCCAGCCCTCACAGCACTGGCCACCTCCTGTTCCCCTAACCATCTGAAATGCTTTTGCCCGTACCGCTTCCTCTTATAATCAGTTTCTGATCCAGCAAGAATTCTCCCATGTATTCCCTTCAATTTAAGAAATTATCTCATTCAGAAGGAAGAGAGTTCTGAAGGTTCTGGAACAGCTCTTCTCCAGGTGCTTTGCTTTCTGGTATTGGGCTGACTGCTTCCTGGGGCCTTTGCCAATGCCCAAAGGAATCAGCAGGAGGACCGAGGAGGCAGCCTCAGTTCAACCCTAGAGCAATAATCAAGTTCCCAGACCTACTAAAAGATGGTCTTCCAGCATCAGTGTTCATGGAAATTGGCTCAAAATAACAAATTCACAGAATTTGATATACAGAACTTGTCAATACCTCCACCAACAAATAATTAACACCAGCTATATTCAAGTGCCAACCCTCATCATCAGAACCATAAAACAAAGGCTACTACTCACAAGCTCTGTCACTTCCAGGAAGGTTCTTCATCTCTGAGTGCCTCAACTTCCTTATCTGTAACATGGGGATAACAATACTACATCTCATGGGTTAATGCAAGGATAAAATGAGTTAATTTTGGGGACAGTTAATTTTGGGAGAGTTAACTCCTGGAACAGTACCTGGCACACAGTAAGCACCTGGGAAACACCCCAGGTACAGAAGCCCTCCCTTGCCTAGCTAGAGGGGAGCGGAACGGAACTCTGATCTTTTCCATCCCCCCGGGGCGGATGCGAAGCGGAGACCACGGCCCACAGTCAGGGCGGCGGAGGGGCCGGGCTGAACCCAGCCGGGAGGGCAGCGCTGGGCGCCAGGCAGAGACCGGCGCCGCGTCCCAGCCGCGGAGGCGCCTCGGGCCGGATCTGCGGCCAGACCACCCGCGGCTCCCTCGCCTATCTCCCCCAAAGGAGCCGAGTGTTTCCGCACGACCGCTTCTCAGAGCCTCCAAGGCCACCCGTCCAGGCCCCGGCCCCGGGGCCCTGAGCGCCCCACTCACCGGCCGCCTCCGGCCGAGCGCCGGGACACACCCTGGGCCGGACCGCACTTGGACGGAACTTGAGTGCGCCGGACTTAGGGAAGCCGGAAGGATTAGTGGGAAACCCTTGCGTCAACCCGCTGCTCCAGCGCTCACCAAGTTTCCCGGGATCACAGACACTCCTCCACTCTGACCCCTGATCATGTCCTGCTCGGTACACGGGGCCAGTCATTGCTCGATCAACGGCCGGGACCTGATTCTCCTGGTCCAGACGACCCGTCAGAGAACAGAGACGATACGAAAGAAGGGGCAAAGTACTAGCGGGAGCCGCTCTGCGCCTGCGCTGGAGATCACGGGACCGCCACGCTCTGCTCAGACTCGCTTTCCTGGAGGTCTTTGCAGAGACCCTCCCCGAGTGTGTGTGTGAGGTTGAAAAGTTAGTGCTAGAGGCCTGAGAAAGCGGGTCTTCCAGAGCTCCTGAAGATCTTAATACATGCTACAGTGTATAACGTAGACCAGTGTTTTATAAATAGATTTAAATAGCCTACCTGGAGAGCCGGTTAAAATACAGAGTCCCAGTGTTCGCACTCAGATTGACTCATTGACGAGAATCCCAGAAACACCGCGTTTTCAACGGGCATCCCAGATAATTCTGATGCGTGTGGTCCGTAGACCATCTCTGGTGACACAGGCTTCTTTGCACAGCCTAGGTACTTAAATGCAATTAAATACAGGAAACCTCTCAAATTCCACCAGGAGACATAAATAAAATCAGGACCCTACCTTAAGCTTGTAGATTAAAACACACACACATTTCTACAGACAATTTTAATACAAGATAGTGTACTTGCACCAAAAGCGGTAGTTTGTTCTGGGAGTTCAGAGGGGAGAGAATCTGTGGGATGAGGGACATTGGAGTGGTTTGGTTTAGGAAAGATTTAATGGAAAGTATAGCAGGAGGCAACCTTAAAAAGAATTGATGGCTATCACAGTGGATAGCACGTGTAAGACTGTGGATTTGTCATAGGACAGCTGTGTGCAAGTACAATGGAATAATGCAGGTTTACTGAAGCATGAAGTAAGTATGGTGGTGCTGGATCCAAATCATAAAGCTAGTAGGGACCTGGAGACCATCTAATTTTATTATGTCCATTGCATTTTTTATTGTTTTCAAATCATAGTAAAATATACAGAACACAAATGTTACCATTTTAATCATTTTAGAGTGCACAATAAAGTTTTTAGTATCTTCAGAATTTGTGCAAACACCATCTAATTTCAGGACATTTCATCACCTCAAAAGACACCATAAGCACATTGAACAGTCACTCCTCATTACCCTTTCCATCCAGCCTCTAGGAACCTCCATTTTACTTTATGTCTATATGAATTTGCATATTCTAGACACCACATATAAATGGAATGATACAATATTTGACCTTTAGTGTCTGGTTTATTTCAGTTAGCATAATGTTTTCAAGGTTCATCCATGTTATAGCATGATCCATTTATCTCCTGTTGGACACTTGGTTGTTTTCACCTTTTGGCTGTTGTGAATACTGCTGCTATAAACATTGGTTATAAGTGACTGAGTCCTTGTTTTCAATTCTTTGGGGTATGTACCTAAGAGTGGAATTTCTGGATCACATGGTAATTCTATGTTCAACTATTTGAGGCATTGCCAAACTGTTTTCCACAGTGGCTGCACCATTTTACATTCCAATCAGGAATGCATGAGGGTTCCAGTTTCTCAACATCTTTGCTAACACCTATGTTCTGTTTTGAGGTTTGTTTTGTTTTGTTTTTTATTACAGCCATCCTAATGGGTATGAAATGGTATCTTGTGGTTCGGATTTGCATTTCACTAATGGCTAGTGATGCTGAGCATCTTGTCATGTGCTTATTTGTATATCTTCTTTGAAGAAATGTCTATTCATATCCTTTGTCCATTTTTGAATTGGGTTGTTTGTTTTTTTGCTGTTGAATTGTAAGAGTTTTTATGTATGATGGATATTAATCTCTTTTCAGATATATGATTTGCAAATATTTTCTCCCATTCTGAATGTTGTCTTTTCATTCTTTTGATAGTGTCCTTTGATGCACAAAAGTTTTTAATTTTTTAAATTGAGATATCACTGACATATAACATTATGTTAGTCTCAGGGTACACATAATGATTCAATATTTGTATATACTGCAAAATGATCACCACAATAAATCTAGTTAACGTCCATCACCACACATCAATACATTTTTTTCTTGTGATGAGAACTTTTAAGATCTACTCTCCTAGCAACTTGGAAATATACAATACAGTATTATTAGCTATAGCCACCATACTGTACAAAATGTTTCTAATTTTGAAGTCCAATTTATCTATATTTTTTAAAAGATTGGCACCTGAGCTAACAACACTTGCCAATCTTTTTTTTTTTTTTGCTTTTCTCCCCTTCTCCCCAACTCCCCCCAGTACATAGTTGTGTATTGTAGTTGTGGGTCCTTTTAGTTGTGGTATATGTGATGCTGCCTCAACATGGCCTGATGAGCAGTGCCATCTCCGTGCCCAGGATCCGAACTGATGAAACCCTGGACCGCTGAAGTGGAGTGCACGAACTTAACCACTCAGCCACGAGTCTGGTCCCCCTATTTTCTTTTTGATGCCTGTGTTTTGTGTCATATTTAAGAAATTATTGTCTAATCCATCACCATGAAGATTTTTACCTATGTTTTATCCTAAGAATTTTATAGTTTTACTCTTAAATTTAGATCTTTTATACATTTTGAGTTAATTTTTGTATTTGGTGTAAAGTAAGGATACAACTTCATTATTTTGCATATGGATATCCAGTTTCCCATTGCCATTTGTTGAAAAGACTGTCTTTTCCCAATTGAATGGTCTCAGCACTAGTTGAAAATCAATTGACGTATATGTGAAGGTTTTTTTCTAGGCTCTCTTATCTATTCCATTGGTCTATATGTCTATCCCTATTCCAGTACTACACCATTTAGATTAATACTGTAGCTTTGTGGTAAATTTTGAAATTAGGAGGCATGAATTTTCCAACTTGTTCTCCTTTATGAAGATTGTTTTGATCTTTTGAGGTCCCTTGAAATTCCATATGAATTTTAGGAGGGATTTTTCTATTTCTGTAAGAAAAACATTGTTGGAATTTTGATAAAGAATACATTGAATCTGATTTGAGTAGTATTGTCATCTTAACAATATTCTCTTCCAACCCATGAACATGGTATGTCTTTCCATTTATTTAGGTCTTTATAATTTCTTTCAGCAATGTTTTGTAGTTTTCAGTTGCAATGTTTTCTACAAGTCTTTTGCCTCCTTGGTTAAATTTATTCATAAGTATTTTATTCTTTTTGATGCTATTGCAAGTAGAATTCTTTAATTTCCTTTTCAGATTGTTCATAGCAAATGTATAGAAATACAGCTGAGTTTTGCATGTTGATTTTATATTCATTTATTATCTGTAACAATATTTTTGTAGATTCTTTAGGGTTTTCTACGTATAAGATCATGTCATCTGTGAACATAGATAACTTTACTGCTTCTTTTCCAATTGGATGCCATTTTATTTTTTTTTCTTGTTTAATTGCTCCAGCTAGAACTATAGTACTATAATGAATAGAAGTGGGAAGAGTGGGCATCCTTTGTTCCTGATCTTAGGGGGAAGTTTTTCAGTGTTTTACCATTGAGGATAATGTTAGCTATGGGTTTTTTCACACATGGCTTTTATCATGTTGACGAATTTCCTTCTATTCCTAGTTTATTGAGTATTGTTATCATGAAAGGGTATTGAATTTTCTCAAATGCTTTTTCTGCATCAATTAAGATGATCCTGTGGTTTAATTCCTTCTAAAAATGTGGAAATTCATGTGTAATCTATTGCATTGATTGACTTTGTATGTTCAATCATATTTGCATGCCATTTGGTCAAGATGTACCATCTTTTTAATATGCTACTGAATTGGGTTTGCTAGCATTTTCTCAAGGATTTTTCCACCTGTATTCATAAGGGATATTGGTATGTAGTTTTCTTTTTTGTTGTAGCACCTCTGTCTGACTTTGGTATCAGGGTAATGCTGGCTTCATATAATGAATTGTGAAGTGTTCCCTCCTCTTCAATGTTTTGGAAGAGTTTCAGGAGAATTTATGTTAATTCTTTAAATATTTAGTAGAATTTATTAGTAAAGCCATCCAGTCCTTGACCTTGTTTTGTTAGGAGACTTTTGATTACTGATTCAATCTCCTTATAAATTATAGATCTATTTAGATTGTCTATTTCTTCTTTAGTAAGTTTTAGTAGATTTTGTATTTCTAGGAATTTGTCCATTTCATCCAGGTTATCCAATTTCATTGTATTATCTAAAAATTATTTTTGTTTCTGTAAAATCAGTAGTACTGTCCCCCTTTCATTTCTGATTTTAGTAATTTGAGTCTTTAGTAATTTGAGTCTCTCTCTTTTTTTGGCTTAGTCAATCTAGATAATGAGTTAGTTTTGCTGATCTTTTCAAAGAACCAACTTTTGGTTTTGTTGATTTTCTCTATTTTTCTATTCTCTATTTTACTTATCTTTGCTCGGACCTTTATTATTTCCTCTCTTCTAGTACCTTTGGCTTTAGTTTGCTCTTTTTTTCTTAGTTCCAGAAGAGTATAATTAAGTTATTGCTTTGAGATCCTTCTTTTTTAATGTTTGCACATACAGCTATAAATTTCCCTCTTAGCACTGCCTTTGCTTCACCCCATACATTTTGGTGTGTCTTACTTTTGTTTTCATTCTTCTCAGGTTATTTTCTAATTTTTTTAATGATTTCTTCTTTGATCCATTACTTGAGGCTGTTTTATTTAATTTCCACATACTTGTGAATTTTCTAGTTTTCCTTATGTTATGATTTCTGGTTTCATTCATTTTGATTAGAATAGATATTGTGCATTATATCAATCTTTTAAAGTTTTTAACACTTTTATTGTGGCCTAACATATGCTCTATCCTGGAGAATGTTCCATGTGCACTTGAGAAGGCATATTCTGCTGTTGTTAGGTCCAATTGGTTTATATTGTTGCTCAAATCTTCTATTTCCTTACTGATTTTCTGTCTGGTTGTTCTATCCATTACTGAAAGTGGGGTATTGAAGTTTTAATTATTGTGGAATTTTCTATTTCTCTTTTCAATTCTGTCAATTTTTGCTTCATATATTTTGAAGCTCTGTGGTTATGTGCACATGCTTATAATTGCTATATCTTCTTCCTGTGTTGAACTTTTTACCAGTATATAAGTTTCCTCTTTGTCTCTTGTAACCTTATTTGATTTAAAGTCAATTTTTTCCAACATTAATATAGGTACTTCAGGTCTTTTTTGGTTACTATTTGTATGGAATGTCTTTTTCCATCCTTTGACTTTCAACCTTTTTATGTCCTTATATCTCAATTGTGTCTCTTGTAGACATATTGGTGGATCTTATTTATCCAATCTGACAATCTTTGTCTTCAATAGGAGAGTTAATTTAGTTACATTAAATGTGATTACTGATAAAGAAGCTTTTACTCTGTCATTTATGTATTGTTTTCCATATGTCATATATTTTTTTCCTTATTTCCTCCATTACTGCCTTTTCTGTCTTGATTTTTTGGTGGTGTATGGTTGTGATTCCCTTCTTTCCTTTTCAGCATATTTTTTAGTTATTTTCTTAGTGATTGCCATGAGGATTACAACTAACATCTTAAACTAACAACCTAGTTTGAATACCAGCTTAGTTTTAATAGTATACAGACACTGTGCTCCTATATATCCCTGTCTTTCCTGTTTTGGTTCTTAATTTACAGATTACCTCTTTATTCACTATATGCCCACTAACATAGAATTATAATTATTTATAATTATTTTATGTAATTAGAATTAAGTCCCCTTTGGCTGCCTGCCATAGTTTTGGGTTATGGGGGATGGTAGCCACTACATGAAACAGTGATATTCACCAAAATTTACCAACCTCTCCATCAATCTCGCCTCTGGACTCTGCAAGTGTTTAACTGGGTCCAGAATTCCAAGAGTCGCTTCATACAGTCCTGCCAGCTCAATGGTAATTTCCATGGAGGGACAGATACCTGGACATTCCTACTCACCCATCTTCTATGACACCACTGTCATTTCCTTTTACAAATTGTGGGATGAAGAGTGAAATGACACAGCCAGAGACAAGACTAGAATTAAATCTTGTGTTTTTTAAGGGGGCTGGGGTCTCCTGGATATAAGGAGCTTGAGCAATAAAAGGACAGAAATTGTTTGGAAAAAGAGGGACAAGGAAAGATTGTTTTCTAAATCTTAAAAACAGAAGAAATGCTGTACATACTTAACTTCCGTCTTTCTGTCTGACCTCTTGGAATTTTTGTGTTTACAGTTTTTTCACTGCAGAGAAATATGAAAGCCATTTGCAAACAATTCCTGTGAATTTTGAAATGGTACTTTTATGAATCTCCACCAAACTTACCTTTAAGTTTCTCCCTTTTGTATATTTATTGCTTCACGTAAAAGAACTTTTGAAATTGAATTTAAGAAAGCATTCTTCAATCAACTATGAGGGATGACAGATTGACAAACTCTGCTGAAGGTGAATATGCAACCAGGATAAGTTTTGTTAATCATTGAGAAATTTGCAGAAGACTCAAAAACAGAAACTATGACGTTATTCATTACTGCAACACAGTAATATGTAGGTAAAAGTTTTTTCATCTTTTCCCCAAAATACATTAACATAATTAAAAATATCAACCTATTATTTAAAAACGTTTTGGCTTAAAAATTTTTTTACTGGCATAATTATATACGAAGTTCAGTAAAAAATATTTAACTGGCCGTTATTATTATTCATTCCATTTCAGGATTACGGTGTATTACTGAAAATAATTTTTCTTGTACAGAAGACGAAAGTTTAAAAATTATCCGCTCTGGATGTTAAATATGCCTTGGGGAGGGTACCAGGTTATCTTCCTAAGCAACATAAATGGAACCTGAGACTCTTCGTCTAACGCAGGTGTTATTCTCTGCTAAGAAGCTGAAGGCGTGGGAGGATCAACCAAGACCCCCACTGCGACCAAGCAGACATGCACACTTAGCGCCCCCAGCAAGTCCCTGGGTTCTTAGGTCCAGATCAAAAGCCGCTGCAGTTAGCTCTGGGCCCAATCTAAACTGCGGAGGTAGCTGTTGTCATGGAAACGGCCTGCTGTTGACTGGTGCACCATTCCTGGCGCCTTTGTTGCGTCATTTCCGGTCACCAGCCCCGGGCGCGGTAGCCCTAGCCCGCCTTAGCTGTAGGGGTGAGTGTATAGTGGAGTTTGAATGCTGTCTCCCGGAATACTAGTTGACAGTACGCTTTTCCCTAGAGCTTTCTTTGGAGAATGCCCCATGGTCGGTCGGAAGGTTGTGGTCCCACAACGCTCCGGACCGAGTCGCCAGAGCGTCTGGATGCGTCGCGGCGCATCCTGGCAACCGCCCGACCTCTGTGTAACCTCTCAGGTCCTTTAGCCAATTTCGGGGTTGGCTTGTGTGGAGTGTGTGCATGAAAGTCTTTCTTTAGCACCTTTCTGCCTTTTCCGTTCTCTTCTCCTTGATAGGTTTCCCCATTGTGGGATCTGCGTCGCATCCTTTTCAGAGGACCGTTTGGGACACACTCGTTGTGACTTTCTGCCTAAATGGTTTCAGAGACTTATGCTTTTTCTTTAATAACGACACCATGCACCTGCTTTACATCCTTAAAATGGACTTGATAAAAATGGTTCGACCATTCTCGTGACATCCTGAAGTAAGACAGACTTGGGGATGAAGGTCGGGGTATGCTTTCTCAAACTGTGCAGTGAAGGTCCTATCTACATTCATTTTCTGAGTGGGGCAGTTCTCATTGTTTCTTTGAATCTCCAGATCCCAGAACCACAGAAATAAAATACTTTTTCAAATTGAACGCATAGAAAACTTTTTTTCCCCCCAAAATAGAATAGGAAATATCAGAGTGCAACACATACAGAAAGGGTAAGTTTTTGTTTTGTGAAGCTTTTGTGTAATCAAGTGTGTGTACTGGGTTGTAAAACATTTCTTACTGTGGGGTCAAAAGTTGAAAGACACTGGTGATGCTTCCAGTGAAATGTATGACATTCAGGCAGAGACACAGGAGACCCAGAGAACTCCCTTTGTCAGACTTCAGGAGATGACCTGGGTCTATAAAGGAGAGCTTTGATTCTTGAAATTGTCAGATGGACAAAGTCCACTGGTGCTAAGGAATGCTCTGAATAGCCTGCCAGCAAAGATTAGCATTTGGATGGGGGCACAATATCCGGGGATCAGGGAAGACTATTAACTAGTGTTTTTCAAACTTTGGACCATTGTGAGTCATGAAATCAATTCAGTGGCTTGCAAACAATGTTTAAAAAAAAAAAAGAAGAAGTAGAATAGCAAATATGTATATCGGAGTAGCTAATACACATAAGAGTAAGAGCAAACATATACAGTATAATAATAATTGTATTGTGAAATTTGGTCCAGTTAAACACACACCATATACATACAAAGGCAAGTTTGTAGTAGGTTGCAAAGTAACATGTATTTCTGAATGGAAAAAAAATATATTTCATTAGTAGATGATAAACTGAAATGCTTGAGGGGAAAAGATGAGAATAAATAAATGAGGGAAGGGGGTTGGTGTTCTCGGAATGAGTAAAATACAGCCATTTCAGGTATTGTGGTAGAGGTGAGGGATTCTCAAATGGAGATTTAAGGAAAGAAAAGTAACCCTATTCTTAGGATTGAAGATAGATACTATTGCCTTGTGTGGGGACCTGGAATTGGCCACCCCAAGATATGTCTCTTTGGCATCAGGATTATTTGAGGCTGATTGCTTTTGATAAACTGGGACAGGGAAGGAGGCTCTGAGGAATGGAACTTGCCCTTTGTTAGGACACATTTACATTTGTAAGGTAAATCTCTATCTGTAAAGGTGCCTCCCTCACTGTACCAGGAAGAAGAAAGGAGATGACCTTCTCTCTAAAAACTCTTAATCAATACCAAAGGCAAGGACTTAAAATCTGCATTTTATTGTGCTAGTCTGGTAACCTCCTGTAACTGACTTCCCTCCCCCTCCCAACGTTGGCATTTCTTAAGGATTAAGCATCTTTCCTTAGGCTAGGAACTGATTGCTGCGCTCACCTGTGACCGCCCAGCTCCAGACAATCAACTAGCCTCCTGCTACGCCCACCAAGATAGCCGACCACTACCTGCTGTGTCCATCAAGCCCTGTGCTGACAGGGCAATCTTGTGACTGTTGTGGGAGGGACATTTCAATCACATGTGAAACACCCCGTTTGGGGGTATATAACCACTCTGTGCACCCCACTTCTTCGGTGCCCTTTCTTCCTTCGGGGAGAAAGGCCCCGGGCCATGGTTCCTCATAAAGCTTTGTTTAATTTTCTCTTGCTATTCTGTCTCATGTGAATTTAATTCGTTCTCCGGCCAGACGAACCCACATTTGGGGAGAGGAAATGTCCTCCTCTCCTACACTTGTATCAGTAAGAATGTATCACACTTTATTTCTTTCTCAGCTGTTATGTGTCAGCCAGCCACCGAACCAGGAGAGGGAAAACAATTTAGGAGAAGAATCTTGGAGATAATCATATATAATTTGTAGGATTATTTTTTTCCCTTCTTCTTTCCCTCTTTTTCCTTTTTTTTTTTTGTAGTATATCTGCTTAAGAGGAAGAAATTATCCTCCTTATTACTCATATTTAAAACAATTATGGAAAGACCCAACCACACAAAAGTATAGAGCTTTGTACAATTAACCCCTTAATACCAATCGGTCAGCTTCAACAAACAACAGCTTTCTGCTGTTGATCATATATTTTCTGTCCTCAGAGGTGTTTTGAGAGGTAGATGAGGCATACAGAAGGAAATTAAGACATCATCTCTCATTTCAAAGAGATAGCCTGAAGTCATAGGAACAGAGATGAAAATATAATAGAGGTCTTCAGAATCTTCCTATCTTCTTTCTGTGGATCATATATCCTATATTCATGCTTGTGTCATATTTTATCAGTCACTTTATTTAAGGGATAGGAAATTTGTTCTTTTCCCCCGTATTCAAGTTTAGTGAAGTCTTTATTTTTCTTCCGATTTTGTGTCTATTTCTTGTTTTGTGTTTCGTTTCTGGTCTTAGGTTTTGTATTTCTAATTCAAGGAATTCTTTCTTATCACCAAAATGCTTGTTGGAGGATATCTAATGTAGTTTAGTTTTCCTCAGCTTCATGATTGGCTTTTTGGGAGGTTTTTCATTAGCAGAAAAGCTTTTAATCACATTTTCTGACTTTTTGCAGTAGTTTTGCGTGGGTGTGGTCTGGGTTTTTTTTTTTCTATTCATGTATTTTTTTAGATGGGGGAGACTCAGTGTGTCTTGTTTTTCCTTAATTTCTACAGAATCCTTAATTTTTTCCTCTTATTTCCTTCTTTCCCTTCACTGCCTTGTCTCCAAGAGGTACTGCATCTTCTCTCTACATAGCAGATTTTCTCTCAGTATCTGCTTCGCAGAGGCTGTCACTTCTTACTGAAACTGGCAGAGAGTTAGCCATTGATGATTAAGTAGCTAGGAACTAAAGTTTTTTTTCCTTTTTGCAATTACTGATTATAGCTTTTAGCTGTTTAACCCACCCATTGTTAACTGTGCTGTTTAGGCACTATGCTGACTCCCACTAGGTTCCTATAGATAATATCTCCCTGGAGCCTGGGTCACCATGGTAATGGGTGGGTGAGCTGTTTTTCACGAATTAGAACTCCTTGTCCACTTCAGGCCGGTTGAGACCACCAACTCATCAACTGGACCCATGCAGATGTCCGATAGGCGACCTTTTGATGTCAAGACTAAAAACTCCACCCTCAGATCATGCTAATGCCACCGTTTTGTGAACATGGGTCCTATGAAGAGGCATGAAGTCTGACTACGCTTGTGCAGATCATCAGTTACCTCACCTCTCACCTCCAATCACCTCTCTCCGCATTTCAGACCACCTTGCCACCTATCCTGTAAATATCCCTGAGTCCCTATTTTCAGGGAAGCGAATTTGAGACTCATGCTCTCGCTCCCTCGTGTGGCTTCCTTGTGAGTAAACTCTCTGCTCGGTGTTTGGCTTTCTGGGCAGTGGGCAAAAACAAACCTGGTTCAGTAACATTATACTGCATATTTTCAGCCCATTTCCCATAGCCAGGGCTGTTAACTGCCAAGTCCTGATCTGTGTTCAGTGTTTTGGCATTTATGGTTTCACTTTTTCTTTCTGGGGGTGATCTTTTCTGTGCTAACTGTAAGCCCTTTGCTCTTTCGTGAAGTCTTTTCAGCCTTGCTCACCCTCCTTTCTGCACCCACTGGCTTTAGTGGCGGTGGATGGACTTCAGGAGCTCTGTTGGAATTTGTTTCTTTTCTTCCTCCTCTACTTATTTGAAAGTTGCTGTGTAATGCTGAAGGCATAGGTCCTGAATGTTTTCTTTCTTCTCTTTGTTGACTTTACAGTTGTTTCGGGAGAGTAAGGAGGAGATTTGGAATTTGGTTACTGCCCTTGTTCTCCAAACCCAGAAGTTACAGAAAACATTTTTGATAAAATTTAATATCCATTCATGACAAGAATGCTTAATAAAGTAGGATTACAAGGGAATATACTTAATTAGATAATGGGTATTTATAAAAAAAACCCATAGTAAATATCATACCTTAACCTCAAAATGGAGAAAAATTTCCCTTTGAGTTCAGGAACAAGACAAGAATGTTTCCTCTAGCATCACTTCTATCAACATTGTACTGGTGGTCTTAGCTAGTAACAGAAAGGGAAGAAAAAGTATAAAGATAAGAAGGCATAAAAATGATTATTCACATATGATTGTATACATAGAAAATCCAAAAGGATCAACAAACAAGTTATTAGAATTAATAAGCGAGTTTAGCAAGATTTCTGGATGCTTCATCAGTGTACAAAAATGAATTGCATTTGTCTGGACCAGCAGCAAGCACTTACAAGATGAAATAAGAAAGATACCATTTATAATAGAAATATAACAAATACCTGGGAATAAACCTAATAAAAAACGTTAAAGATCTCTATTCAGAGAACCATAGAACATTATTGTGAGTCATTAAAGAAGATTTAAATAAATAGAAGGTTATATTCATGACTTGATGTTTCAGTATTGTAAAAATATCATTTCTCCCCCAAGTGATCTAAAGATTCAGTTTGATTCTTGCTGCTGCTTTGTAGAAACTGTCGAGCTGATAATAAAATTCGTATAGAAATGCAAAAATCTACAATAGTCAAGATTCTCTGGAAGATGAAGAAAAGAAGGAGAGCTTGCCCTACCATCCATCAAGGTTTATTATAAAACTACAGTAATTAAGACAGTGTTGTATTGGCACAAGGATAGACAAAAAGTATAGAATATAGAGCCCAGAAACAAACCAATGTACATTTAGATGCTTGATCTATGACCAAGGTGATACTGCAGAGCAGAGGAAAAAGGATATTCTTTTCATGGTTTGGGACAATTAGCTGTATGAATGAAAAAAGAGGGAAAATTTATCCCCATTTCACATTGAATACAAAAATCAATTTCAAGTGGATTAACACGCTAAATATGAGAGGTAAAACAATGAAGCTTCTAGTACATAATGTAGGAGAATATCTTTATGACCTTGCTATAGAGAAAAATTTCTTGATACCAAAGAAATCACTAATAGTTAAATTGGACTGCATTAAAATTAAGAACTGGTGTCAAAAGACACCATTAAGAGGATGAAATTGAAAATGATTGTGTAATACACAAGACTAAGAAAATTCCTATGCCCAGAATATTTAAAGGAGTCAAACAAATCAATAAGATAATCCAGTAGAAAACTGGGCCAGAGACTTAAATAGGTGCTCTATTAGAAGAGACATGCAAGTCGTCAATAAATTTATGAAAGGATGCTTAAAACTGGCTAGCAATTAAAGAAATACAAATTAAAACCACAATGAGACACTACTACACATCCACTGGAACGGCTAAAAGTAAAAAGACTAACTACTATTGGCAAGAATGTGAAACAACCATAACTCTGATGAGATTTTAAATTGGTACGGCTTTGAGAATGAGTTTGGTATTAACTAAGTTGAACATATATGTTATGACCTCATAATTCCATTCCTGGATAAATTCTCAACAGTGATGCATGGACAAGTGCCCTAAGCCATGTAAATGAATGTTCATAGGTGAATAATTCATAGTAGCCAAAAACTGAAAATAATTTGAATGTCCAAAAAAGTAGAATAGATAAATAAATTGTGGCATAGAATACTGCATCTAATTTTTGTTTTATGACATTAACATTTTTGAAGAATCAAGGTCAGTTGTCTGGTAGAAAGTTCGCAGTCAAGATTTGGCTAATTATTTCCATAAAATTAGATTCTGATTAAGCAGTTTTGGCAGAAGTACCACATAGGTAATGTGTTCTTCCCAAAATATCACATCAGAAGGCACATGATGTCAGTTTGTCCCACTATTGATTGATTGTTCACTTAGGTTAATATGGTGTCTGTGTAATATGTTAAGTTATATCTCTCCCCTTTGATCACTATTTTTACATACTCAAGGGTTCTTTTAAATAATTCAACATGTTATACACCATTACTGTCATCCTTTTTGATTCTCAAATTATCTAAAATTTTGCTAATGGGAGGCCCTTCAAGTTTGCTTCTGTGACTTTTTGCTATATCTCTGTCAGTCTTTGAGACCTTGTTTTCTGGCATAACTGGTTTTCTGCTTACTTTATATATCCCTTGCCTGAGAGTTGGATCAGTTATTTCTTCAAGGGGGCCTTTTTTTTCAGTTGGTTTGTTTGAGTTAGAGCCAGTTGGGGTCCATACATTGTGCTTAAGTCTCTCTCTCTTTTTAAAAGTAAACTTTTTATTGTAAAATAGTTTTAGATTTACAGGAACATTGCAAAGATAGTACAGAGAGGTCCTGTACACCCCTGACCTAGTTTCCCCTATTGTTAACATCTTATGTTACTGTGGTATGTTTGTCACAACTAGGAAACCAACATTGGTACATTACTATTAACTAAATTCTACACTTCATTAGGATTTCACTATTTTTGCTTCATGTTTTTTTTTTTTTCTGTTCCAGGATTCTATCCAGGATAGCACTTTACATTTAGATGCCATGTCTCTTTAGCCTCCTCTGATTTATGACATTTCCTCAGACTTTCCATGTTTTTGATGACCTTGACATCAACATACTGGTCAAATGTTTTTGTAAAATATTCCTTAATTAGGACTTTTCTGATTTTTTTCTCATGGTTAGACTGGGATTATAGGTTTAGGGTATGAAGACCACAGAGGTGCAGTCCCATTCTCATCACATCATCTCAAGGATACGTGCTAGTCACATGACTTGTCACTGATGATATTATTTTTGATCACTTGGCTGAGGTACTATTTACCAGCTGTTCCAACTGTAAAGTTACCCCTCCCTCTATACTCCATTCTTTGAAGCAAGTCGCTAAGCATAGCCCACACTCAATGAGTGGGAAGGAGGGAAATTCACTTCCCATCCTGGAGGGGAGAGTGACTGCATAAATAATTTGGACTTCTCTGTAAGGGAGATTTGTCTTTTTTTCTCCTTTTATTTATTCAATCATTTATTTATATCAATATCAATTCATAAATATTTATTTTATACTTTGTGTTATAATACAATGGTACATTACGTTATTGCTCAAATTATTTTAACTTTGGCCATTGTGAGCTCTTTTAGGTTGGCTCCTATGTCTCTTTGACATCTCCTCTCCCCATATCCTCTTTTTTTTTTCACTGAGGAAGATTAGCCCTGAACTAACATCTGTGCCAGTCTTCCTCTACTGTATATGTGGGTCGCCACCACAGCATGGCTGATGAGTGGTGTAGATCTGTGCCCAGGATCCAAACTCATGGACCTGGGCCCCCAAAGTGAAATGCACTTACTTTAACCACTACACCACAGGGCTGGCCCCTTCTCATTATTTTTTTAAAGCATTTCTTTACTTGCTGTCACTACAAGATGCTCCAGTCCCATCTTGTATTTTCTCTGTCCCAATCCTAGAGTCAAACATTTCTTCAAGAGGCCCAGATTCCCTTTATTGGTGAATGGTTTTAGAAACTAAGATCTAGGTGCTGGGTGTGCTCATTGTTACTGGAGTGCCACTGCTTCTAGGCCCTCTCCGCTGACAGTGTTAGAATATATATTTATATGTGTTTACCCATGTATGCATATCTATAATTATTTCTGTATCCATCCATATCTATATTAAGCTAAACATGAATTCATGTTGACATCTCTGACTCTAATCCACTACCACAGGTATCACTTTTGCCTGTTCTCTGGCTTATGTCTAACTTCCCTCTCCAACACTGAGAAACCCGGCATTCACAGTCTACCATCCATTTACTTATTATATCAACTCCAGGCTACATGTATATCTATTTCAGAATGTCTATCCACATATTCCCATGAGAAACAAATTTACCAGCTAGGGTACATTGCTTATGTACGGTTTTTGTCTTTAGTTTTATAGTTCTCAGTCATTTCAGAAGGTACTTAAGTCATGTCCTTTAGTCCCCATCTCCCTTAGTGAGGTTATGTCATACATTTGTAATGCAGTTAGAATCTTTTATCACAGCTTGCATTCTATAGGATCTAAGATCCTCAACCTCCTGATTGGAGTTTTTTAAAATTCTAATTTATTAAGGTTCAATATTTATGTTGTAAAGTTGTTGATTTTGAAAAATGCATAGTGTTGTTTTCAAAGTACAGTATGATACAGATTAGTTCCATCAGCCTAAAAAATCTTCTATGCCTCCCCTAGTCAAATGCCTTCCCCTCCCCAAACTACTGGCAACCCCTGATCTGTTTCCCATCCATATAATCTTGTCTTTCTAGAATGTTATATGAATGGAATCATGTAATATGTAGGCTTTTCAGTTTGCTTCTTTCATTTAACAAAATGCACTTAAGATTCATCCATACTGTTGTGTAAATTAATAGCTCATTCCTTTATATTTTTGGATAGTATCCTATTGTATGAGTGTATCACAGTTTATTTATCCATTTACCTGTTGAAGAACATCTTGATTGCTTTGAATTTTTGAAGATTATGCATAAAGCACCTGTAAACATTTGCATGCAAGTTTTTGTGTAGATTAAGCTTCTCTTGTTTTGTTGAGATAAAATTCACCTAACATAAAATTCACCATTTTAACCATTTTAAAGTGTATAATTCAGTAGTTTTAAGTATATTTACAATGTTGTGCAATCATCACAACTATCTAATTCCAGAACATTTCTATCATCCCAAAAGAAAGCTGGGGTCCATTGAGCAATTACTCCCTATTTCTCCCTTCCCCAACCCTGCCATGCACTAATCTATTTTGTCTCTATGGATTTGCATATTCTGGATGTTTCATATGAATAGAATCATACAATAGGTGGCCTTTTGTGTTTGGCTTCTTTCACTTAGCATAATGTTTTCAAGGTTCACACATGTTGTACCATCTATCAGTACTTTATTCCTTTTTATGGCTGAATAACATTCCATTGTATATATATATATATATATATATATATATATATATATATATATACCACATGTTTATCCATTAATCTGCTGATGGACATTTGGATTGTTTCCACTTTTTGGCTATTATGAATAATGCTGCTATGAAAATTCATGTACAAGATTTTATGTGAATATGTTTTCAATTTTCTTGGGTTTATGCCTAGGAGTAGAATTGCTGGATCATATGGAAAAATGACATCTAAATTTACAAGGAACTGCCAAAGTTTTCCACAGCAGCTGGACCATTTTACTTTCTAACCATTAATGCATGAGGGTTCCAGTTTCTCCACATCCTTGCCAACATTCATTGTTTTTCATTGTTTTGATTATAGTTATCCTAGTGAGTGTCAAATGGTATCTTGTGGTTTTGATTTGCATTTTCCTAATGACTAATGGCGTTGAGCATATTTTATGTGCTTATTACTCATTTGTATATCTTCTTTGGAGAAATGACTATTCAGATCCTTTGCCTGTGTTTTTTAAATTGGGTTGTCTTTTTGTTGCTGAGTTGTAAGAGTCCTTTATTTATTCTGTATACTAGACCCTTGTCAGATATATTATTTTCAAATATTTTCACCCATTATGTGGATTATCATTTCACTCTTTTGATAGTGTCCTTTTATCCACAAAAGTTTTTAATTTTGATGAAATCCAATTTATCTATTTTTTCTTTTGTTGCTTGTGCTTTTGGTGCCATATTTAAGACGCTGTTGCCTAACTTAAGGTCTCGGAGATTTATTCATATGCTTCCTTTTAAGAATTCTACAGTTTTAGGTCTTACATTTAGGTCTTTGATCCACCTGGAATTAATTTCTCTATATGGTGTGTGTAGGCGTCCAAATTCATTCTTCTGCATGTGGATATCCTATTATCCTAGCACCATTTGTTGAAAAGATAATTCTTTCCCCATTGATTGGTCTTGGAGCTCTTGTGAAAAATCAATTGACCATGGACACATGGGTTTATATCTGGACCCTGAATTATGTTCCATTGGTCTGCATGTCTATCCTTATGCCCATATCATACTATTTTGATTAGTGTAGCTGTGGTGAAATCAGGCACTGTGCATCTTCTTATTTTGTTCTTTTTCAAGATTGTTTTTACTATTTGGCATCTCTTGAAATTCCATATGAATTTTAGGATCAGCTTGTCCATTTCTGCAAAGAAGGCAGCTAAGACTTTTAATCATTGAATCTGTAGATCATTTTGGGAGTATTGACATTTTAACAATATTAAGTTTTCTACTCCATAAACATTGAGCATCTTTCCATTTATTTTGGTCTTCTTTAATTTCCTTCAACAATGTTTTATAGCTTTCATTGTACAATTTTTGCACTTATTTGGCTAAATTTATTCCTAAGAATTTTTTATTTTTCATGGAAAATGGAATTTTTTTAAATATCATTTTGGATTATTCATTGTTAGTATGAAGAAATACAACTGATTTTTGAATATTGATCTTGTATCCTGTAACTTTGCTGAACTCGTTTATTAGCTTTAATAGTTTGTGTGTGTTTATTCTTTAAGGCTTTCAAGATACAAGATCATGTCATCATGAATAGAGATAGTTTTACTTGTGCCTTTCGAATCTGCATGGCTTTTATTTATTTATTTATTTATTTATTTATCTTCTAAATTTCCTTGGCTAAAGCTTCCAGTACAGTGTTGAATAGAAGTGGCAAGAATGGACATTCTTGTCTTGTTCCTGATCTTAGGGAGAAAGCTTTCAGTCTTTTACTGTTAAGTATGGTGTCAGCTGTGCGTTTTTTCATAGATGCCCTTAAGCTGGTTGAGGAAGTTCCCTTCTTTTCCTAGTTTGTTGAGTGGTTTTTGTATATTCTTTTAATTGTGAAAGGGTGTTAGATTTTGTCAAAGCTTTTTCTGCATCTGTTGAGATGATCAAGTGTCTTTTTTTCCCCTTCATTCTATTAATAAGGTGTATTAGATTGATATTTTTGTGTTGAATCATCCTGCATTCCTGGTATAAATCCATTTAGCCATGGTATATAATACTTTCAATATGCTGCTGGAATCAGTTTACTCGTGTTTTGTTGAGGATTTTGTCATCTGTATTGATAGGAGATATTAGCTAGTCTTCATATTATTTTGGTGGCATCTTTTGTCTAGCTTTGATATTAGGGTAATATTGGCCTCATAAAATAAATTAGGAAGTGTTTCCTCTTCTTATATTTTCTTTGAGTCATTCGTCCATCAAGCCACTAGACAGGTCAAAACAACTACCCACAGTTCTTTGTGGATGAGGTTTGTTCTGCTCCCTCTAGTACCTTGGCTGCAAATAGGGGCCATTATCTTCAAGGCCACTGCTGAACTGGGGAGCGTAGAATGGGACCAGTTAAAATGCCACAAAGTTAAAATGCCACAAAGCTTGCTGTTCTTACTAAGATTCAGCTACTTTTCTTTGATTAAGCATTCCACTGGTTGCTGCAAGCTTTTGGTTAATTTCTAAAATTTCAAAAATGTTGATTCTAGAATTCAAAAGCAGTTTTTGTGGGGCCACCTCATGGCGGAGTGGTTAAGTTCATGTGCTCCACTTCAGTGACCCAGGGTTTTGCTGGTTTGGATCCTGGGTGCAGACATGGCACCGCTCATCAGGCCATGCTGAGGTGGCATGCCACATAGCACAACCAGAAGGATCTACAACTAGAATATACAACTGTGTACTGGGGGTGCTTTGGGGAGAAGAAGAAGGAAAAAAAAAAAAAAAAAAAGGAGATTGGCAACAGATGTTAGCTCAGGTGCCAATCTTTAAAAAAAAGTTTTTGCTAGAATTGCTTTGGTTGCTTTTTGGAGGGGGGACTTTTGGAGTTCCTTACTCTGCCATTTTCTCTGCCATTTTCAAGTCTCTTAATTTATAACAGTCTCCTTTCTTTTTCCCCCATGTCATTTGCTTGTTGTTGAAGAAACAGGGTCATTTGTCACGTAGAATTTCCTATAGTCTGGATTTTGATAATTACATGATAGTAATGTCATTTAATGATTCATTTGTCTGCTGTAATTTCTATAAACTGGAGGTTATAGCTAAAGACTGTATTAGATTCAGTTTCAGTTTTCTGACAAGAATCCATATATCTGGGGCTTTGTTCTTATTTCAATACCTCAGGAGGCATGTGATGGCTTAATGTTTCACTGTTAATGATCAGTGGGTTCAGGTGTCATCAATCTGATTTATACATTATAAAGATCTCCATCTACCTTCCTCCTAATAGTGTAACATCTTTTACGTTTGGCATTCTAGGTCCTCTACAGAGTACTGTTCAGTAAATGTTCACAACTGTGTTTCTGCCCACAGGTTCTCTGGATAGAGGCCTCAGTTTGGAGGTTAAAAGTACAGCTCAAATGCCAGAGATGGAGGTGAGCCTCCAAGGAAATTGCACCTCTGAAGAGAAGTCATAGTCTGAAGAGAAGCTTTAGCTTCCAGCTCCTTTCAGACATCTTCTGAACGGCTGTTTGGAGGAAAAGCTGGTAGTGCTGGATCAGTCAACAGACAAATAGGACAAAGCTGACTTAGAGGTCCTCAGAGCATTGGCACTGGCAAGATCAGAGAGATGGGGAATTACTTGTGCTGAAGCAATTCCAGACCCTCTTGAGCAAGGAATCTAAAATTTGTCTGAAAATAATGAAAACTCTGTGTCTCTGGAAGATTTAACCCAAATGAGGAGATAAGTATGACTTACAGAAAGCATACACTAATGGACTAGACTCAGAAGAAGGCAGTCGGTAAAGTGAAAGTAGGAAACATAATTTTTCCTTACCTTTCTTTAGGCATAGGGTCAATCCTAGGTAATTTTATTTTTTATTATTGCACAAGCTTTGTAACAGTAATGGAAAGGGGAAGAAATCAGCCAGAATCTCATTTCCATAACACATCAAGTGTATTTTCCATGTGTCCTTCCTGTCCTTGCCTATATAAATGCATACTTTTTACTCAGTTATAATTGTGGAGTAGAAACAATAATTGTTTCAGACTTTTCATTCTATCACAAGCATTTTATGCATTGGCTGTGTAGTTTTCATAATTACTTTGACAGTGGTGTGTTATTCCCTCAAGATGCCATTTCGATACTTTGTAAATTTTGTTTCTTTTTATGGGATATTTGCATTGTTTGGAATTTCTGATGTTTTCGTGATGCAGGACTCATCTTGTAGCATGTGGCATTTTTCTGTTTTGTTTTGTTTTGTTTTCTGCTAAGGAAGATTCACCCTGAGCTAACATCTCTGCCAATCTTCCTCTATTTTGTATGTGGGTCGCCACCACAGAATGGCTGCTGATGAGTGGTGTAGGTCCACGCCCAGGAACCAAACCCAGGCCGCCGGAGTGGAGTGTGCCAAACATAAATACTAGGCCACTGGGCTGGCCCCTGTTTTTTTTTTAAATGATTTCTTTATAAGTAATTGCTAACAGTACTATTACTGCAAAGAAATTCTGAACAATTCTGTGATATGAGAGGCCAAATTGCTTTCCAAAGAGGTCATAACAATTTACACTGCTTGAGCACCTTAATGAAGTGGAGTTTCTCCTTAGTACTCTCATCTTCCTTTTTGTACCTATTTCTACCTCCTAGTGTTCCCCTGTCCAGGCAGCCTATGTCCTCATGATCCCCTTTCAGTTTCTGCCCGTAAGAGCATCCAGATAACTGTTGCCTGCAACCCACTTTGATAACAGAGATAGGAATTCTTTTCTCTGAATCTCGGGAACTGGAAATTACATCTATCCTTTTGCTTTCTTTGATAGCTTTCTTTGTAGAGCAGGTAGGGGTCACATCTGTTGTTCTGGGGGGCTTACTGACCAGTAATTTGTCTTTGGACTCCATGTTCTTCTGACATCTCTATCTTCGTAGGGTTCTCCCTCCCCTCACAATGGTGCACAAAGGAGAGAGTCTGGCTACCATGCTTCTGATTGCAAGGCACCAGGTAAGTAAGAGTTTGTTCCCAACAGAAATGACATTCAAGTGTTCACAGCATTAACACGTTTTACTCTCTCACCTTGAAATTTATGTTCTCATATGAGAATTCTGAAATCAAATGTTATTTGGCTTATTGTGGTAAATGGTAGGTTCTGTAGAGAAAGCTCTCTCTCAACAGTACCATTCTTTAGTAATTAGCTCCTCAAGCCATGCATTTATTTATGCATCCAGTAAACATTTTATATTAGTTTCCTATTGCTGCATAACAAATTACCACAGATTTCACAGCTGAAAACAACACCCATTTATTATCTCACATTTTTGTAGGTCAGAAGTCAGAGCAGGGCTCATCTAAGTTCTCTGTTGAGGTTTTCATATAAGCTGAAATCAGGGTGTCAGCTGAAGTCACGAGCGCATCTGAGGCTTGCAATCCTCTTTTAAATAAACTCACTTAGTTTGTTTGGCAGAATTCAGTTCCTTGTTTGTAGGACTAAAGTCCCATTTTCTTTCTGGTTGTTTTCTGGGCATTGTTCTCACAACTAGAGGCTGTCCTCAGGTCTTAGACATGTGGCCCTTTCACCACATGGCAGCTTGCTTCTTCAAAGTCAGCAGGAGAATCTGTCCAGTCTGCTGCCATACAGTCTTATATAATGTAACCTAATGAAGGGAATGATTATCCAATTGTAGTCACGGGAGCTGCTCACACTCAAAGAGAAAAGATTATACAGAGTGAGTACAATGGGAGTAGAAAACTAGGAGACACCTAGAATTCTGCCCACCATACATTTATGGAAAACTTAGTAATTAATTCAAGCAGTGCTTATTAAGTATTCACTATGTGTTTTCTTGGGGATGCTAGAGAAGTAGGAAATAGAATTTCTACCTTCAAGGAGCTTGGCATCTGAGTGAGGAAGTCAACATACAAGTAATACCATTGTAGCAGTCTTAGGTAGTAAATGACTAGTATTTTTGAAAGGAGTGGTACAGAAAAGAAGTGCTCTAGGAATTTTAAGATAGAAAGTATGGACTGCAAGGATCAGGAAAATTTCAAGTAAGAGGTGGAATCTATGTTGAGATGTGAAGGATGCATAGAATTTGAAAAATCTGGGAAGTGTGAGAAACACTATGATGGAGACTGTGGTTGTCTCCCAATATCCATATTCCTCTTCTCAGTAACAGAACCCCTAAATTTTAGCTAGCCACATGGCCAGAAAGAATAAATGCCATGCTTTTCCTGCTTCTTTTGCCCCTGTTTCATGTGACTAACTTCTAGTTGATGTATGCAAAAGTGTCAGGTGACAGCTTCTGGGAAACTTTCTGAAGAAATGGCTGATATGTGCCCTTCTTTTCCCTTCTGCCCTTCTGCAGCCATCTTGGATTATGAAGTAAGTTCATACATGATGGACCAACAAGATAGAAGAGCCTGGGTCCCTGATGCTTTGGAATGCCACGGCAGCCCTCACCACCTACCTAGACTTTTTGTGTGGTCTCTGGTTAAGTCACTGTTATTTTGAGGTTTTGGTTAGTTATAACTGAACTGAGTCTTAATTAATGAAAGTATATTTCCAACAAAGTGAATAATACAATCAAATGCTAAGAAATGAGACTAGTTCAGCTGATAAATGAGAAGTTCAGCTGGTAGAAATAAAGCAGTTGTGCTAGAAAATAGAAGAAAATAAGACTAAATTATATGGTAGTCTAGATTGTGACAAAAGAAGCACCAATGGGCCAGCTGAGTAATTTGTAATTTATCTTGCATATAAACTAGAGCCAATGGAGTATTTTTTAAAAGAAATAGGCCATAGTGAATGTAATGTTTGAGAATGAAATTATAACCAAATGGATATATGAGGTAAAGGAAAGTGAAGAATTGAAAATGGTATGCTGGTATCCTTGAGAAATGGAGTCCTGAGGAAGAAGGGACATATTTAGGATTGAGTTAGTTCTGAAGATATTGCTTTTGAGATGATAAGAACATGAAGTGAACATGGTTTATGGGTAACTGAAGATTCAGAACTAGAGCTTGAGGTGTCGGTTCTTTATTTAGAGGAACAGTGCTAATAGCTGAAACAAAAAGAATATAGAGAGAATTGCCATGCCCAAGGCCTGAGCTTTGAGAAATACTCCCATAAAAAGCATAAAAGGTAGAAGGTATCATGAAAGATCAGAGAGATAGAAGAGCCAGAATAAAAGGAAGGGGAATGTATGGACAAGGAGTGAGTTTCATGACATGAAGGATGTCATCAAATCCAGCAGAAAAATCGAAAAGAATGAGGACAAAGATAGTGGACAAAGATAGTGGGTTTAGGTGTAGCAAAGGGAGTAATTGTTATCTCAAAGGCTGAATCTCAGAAATAGCCTGGGAAAACTAAAGATTTGCAGTTCCACAAGGAAGGAACTTTTCAGTCTTCAAGAAAAGAAATCCTAGCAGGCTGTAGTGTATAGAAGGAGAGACTAAAGTATAATTGGGGCTTTTGCTAGTTGGTCCCAAGCTTATTTATGTGGTTAAAGAGATCATTTACTCACAGTGAGGGTGGAGTGTGGAGGAGATTGAAGAAAAATCTGAATGATACCCATCAGAGAAGAGAATAACCTAGGGAGTCCATGTAATACAAATAGTAGTGTTGTCTAACAGCAGTGAGGGATATATTGAAGATGGTCTGAGAGAACTTTTATTTATTTATTTTTACCAAGTCAATATATCAATTGAGAATGCTTTTGGCTACAAATAACAGAACATTTAAACTAATAGCTTAAACTATAGTCTACAGCAGAGTATGGCAAACTAGGGCCTATAGGCCAAATCTGGCCTGTTTATGTAAATAAAATTTTAATGGAACACAGCCATGCCATTTGTTTACATATTGTCTGTGGCTGCTAGAGCACTATAATGGCAGAATTGAGTAATTGGGACATAGACTGGATGGCCTGTAAAGCCTAAATTATTTACTGTCTTTTCCTTTACAGAAGACATTTGCCACCGCTGGTCTAGACTAGAGGAACATTTAGTGCCTACTCAACCAGAAGTCTAAAGATAGACAGATTCAAGGTTGATTCACTGGTTCAATAATATAAGGAAATTATTATCCCTGCATATCTCTTCCTTATTTCTTATTGTTGCAAGATGGCTGCCACAGCTCCAACCATCATTCTACAGTGTTTAATGCAGGAAGAAAAGGCAAGAGATATGTGGCAGATGGCCATTTTCTCCTAAAGTGATTTTTTTCCTTTTATTAAGGAGCAAAAACTTCTAAGAAGTGCCCATCAGTGCCCTTAACTTTTCATTGGCCCAAACCATGAGACACTGAGAAATATTACTGCATAGAATACACAAGTGATGATAGTTCTCCTTCCCTAAGATCCAGTAGGTCATATTTCCAGTGTTTAAGGGGTGAGGAGAGGAAAAGGAACACACAGAGGAGATATAGGAAGAGTAGTCCTTCAGCTACAAGAAGAAGTAGAAGTGAGAATTGTTGAGGAAGACAAGGAAGTGGAGAGTTAAAAGAAAGAGGAGCAACCAAGCAGAGATTCTATAAGATAAGGACAAAAAATGCCCACAATATTTGGCAATTGAGTGGCCGCTGCTGACTTTAGTCTTTGCCGCAGTCTTTTAGACTTTGAGAGCAGAAGTCAGACTGAAGTTGAAAGTAAGGAAGTCAAACAGTGTAAGAAAGGGGAAAAAAAAGACTGAATAAATATTAACCAGAAGAAAGATATGGGTTAAAGAAAGGGAATTTTAGGTTGAGAAATGACCTGAATATTTTTAAAGGACAAGGAGAAAGAGCCATTGAGATGAGAGAGTTGAGGATGCAAAGAAGAGACTGACTGCTGGAGTGAGATTCCAAAGGAGACGAGGAGATGAGGTCAGAGGTGCAGAAGATAAGATTAGCCTGGGGCAGGAGGGATGCTTAATCTCTGGGGTTGGAGGAAAACAGGTGAAGCGATGTGTAGAAAGAAACAAAAGTACCAGTTTGGGTGCTTTCATATGCTAGTAACTGAATACTAATGAGAGGTATCTTTAGCAGGAATTTTTAAATCATACACAAGAAATCCAGAGGTAGTTACAGCGTTGATTAATTCAGCCACTAAATGTGGAAAGTTCTGGAATGGCTTCTCTATGATTCTCTTAGCTTTCTCCTCTTAGTTGCAAGATGCGTGCCACAGATTCAAGCCCCATGTCCTCTCATAACAATGTTCAAAGGTGGGCCGGGGTAAGAATTCTTATCTTTCCCTGTCTGTCTTTTTTTTCTTTTGTTCTTTTTATTTTAATGTTTCAAACCTATTAAAAATTTGCAATAATAATGCGAGGAACTCCCATATGCTCTTCATCTAGATTCAGCAATTGTTTACATTTTGCATCATTTGCTTTATAATTCTGTGTGTGTATAATTTTTTTCTGAATCATATCTAAGCATGTTGCCAGCCCGATGCTTTTTTTCACTCCCATATACTTCTATGTATTTCCTAAAAACAAGGATATTCTCTTACAGTCATAGTATAATATCAAAATGTGGAAAATTAACATTGATACAATATAATTATTTAATCCACAATCCATATTCAAATTTCTCCTTGGTTGTACCACTAATGTCCTATATAGCTACCTTTTCCCCTTGTCCAGGATCCAGGCTGGACTCACTTGTATTAAGTTGCCATGTATTTAGGCTCCTTTGGAATAGTTCCTTAGGTTACTTAGCTTCTTTGTCTTTCTTGTTTTAACATGTTTGAAGAGCACAGGCCAGTAATTTTGTAGACTGTCCCTCAATTTGGATCTTCCTGATATTTCCTCATGAATAGATTTAGGTCACGCAGTTTGTGCAGGAATAACAGTGTGGTGTGGTGTCCTTCACCATGCATGATATCAGGGTTCACATGATATCTATTTGTCCCAATATTGGTGATATTAACCTTGATCACTTAACAGTTTTCACCACTGTTAAATTATTTTTTCCCTTGGTAGTTCGTAAGCAATTTGTGGTGAGACACTTTGACAGTATGTAAATATCCTATACTTCATCAACCTTTCACCCATTAGTGTTATTATCCATTGATGATTTTTAAATTCCGTCATTCCTTCTACATTTATTCGTTGGCATTCTCCTGTAGGGAAGAACTCTCCCTTCACTTATATTCATTTATTTATTTATATCAGTATAGCCTTATGGATTCTTATTTTAGTCAATGAGATATAATCCATTATTATCATTATTTATTTTAATGCTTAAAGCATCTCAGATTTGGCCAATGGCAGTCCCTACAGTCTGGCTTCTGTGTTCTTTTAACACGTCCTCATTATTTTTGGAGCAGTTCCTTGTTTTTTGGCACAAGATATTTGGGGCTTATCTTGTTCTTTCCCTGACCCAGCCAGTCTTCAAATCAGCTATTACTCTACAGAGCTCCATTTTAGTGGAGCATGAAATTTAGACATGAAGGTTGGGACACTAAGTGCCACTCTTCTTCTGGGGTGTCATTGCCTCTAGGCCCTGTCAGTAACAGAGCTAACAAATAAGTCCTCCCCACCCCATTTACATATATATACACACATCTATTTTTGTATCATCTGTAGATAGATATAAAGCCATGAGTTTTTACTGATAACTCCAATTTCAGTCCATCAATAAAGAGTTCATTGTATTCTGCTGTCTTTCCGTAATTATTACTCACTTTTCTAAACCTGTCTCCCATTTGCCTCCACTTATTTAGTCATTTGCTCAAGCCTAGAATACACAGGCATTATTTTCAGATTTCCTAATCCATACAACTGTAATAGAAAACCTACTAACTAGAGTTTGACATTTGTTTACAGTTCTTTTTTGAGATAAGATTATATACAGTGAAATGCACAGATGATATGTTTAAATTTGATAAATTTTAATAAATGCTTATACCCATTTAATAACCACCTTAATCAAGATATAGAATATTTCTATTAACCCACAAAGTTTCTTCATTCTCCCAATCAGTTCCCACCCCACTCCCTGTAAGCAACCACTGTTCTGATTTTTATCTCAATAGATTTTGCCTGTTCTTGAACTTAATGTACATGGAATCCTATTATTATGTTCTCTATTGTGTCTGCTGTTTTCCCTCAACATAATGTTTTTCAGATTTGTCCATATCCTGGGTGTATCAGTATTGCATTCCTATTTATTGCTGAGTAGTATTTATTGTGTGAATAGAACACAGTTTATTTGTTCATTTACTTTTTGATGGACAGTCAAGTTTTTCCCAGTTTTTGGCAATTAGGAATAAAGCTGTTATAAACGTTCTTGTACAAGTCTTTTGTGTACATATATTTTACTTTCTTGTGGGTCAATACCTAGGAGGGGAGTTTTGGGGTCATAAGGTAGTTGTATATTTAACTTTATGTAGAACTGCTGAACAATTTTCCATTTACATTCCCCTTAGCAATATATGATAGATCTAGTTACTCCACATCCTTAACCAACAATCTTTTTAATTTTAACCATTCTAGTGGGGGCAAGTGATGTCAGTAAAATAGGGGCATAGGAATTTCTAACGCTCATTCCTCCCCCTCACCCACCATCAGTTTGAACAACTATCCATGCACAAAAATACCTTCAAAGAGCCAAGGATTCTACTTGAGGGATTATAGCACCTGAGTGAAGCACAGAAGTAAGAAAAGATGCATTGAGGAGGATCAGAAAGCTAGATTTACACTACTCCCATCACCCCTCCAATAAGCCCCAGGAGCCCAGCACAGAGAGAAACAGCCTCTTCACAGAAGAAGGAGAGTGAAGTGAGTGCCTGACTTCACCACAAACCCCAGAGCCAGCTGCCCCAGCACCAAGCTGACTTTCACAGTCCTAAGTGGCTTTCTGCTGGATCCCATAAATCCACGCCCCTGGCTCACCCCAGTGCCTGCTGGCTCCAGTGGCCTCAGGCATCCTCCGTGGCACCAGGCTCCTGGCAGTCTTCTTTGAATCCAAGCCCTGGGTTCACCCCAGGGCCTGACAGCTCCAGGGGCCCCAGGTGGCTCCTGTGGCTCCAGGTGGCCTCCTCTGTTCCAGACTCCCAGGAGGCCCTCATTAGCCAATTTCCTCAGCCCACCCAGGTGCTGGCTGGCTCCAGCAGCCCCAGGTAGCTTCTATAGCACCAAGCACCAGGTGGGCTCTCATGAACACAGGCCCCCAATCTGCCTTGGCACCTGCTGGCTCCCATGGCCCCAGGAGGCTCCTGTGGCCTCAGGCACCCAATCACTCCCCATGAACCCAGGTGCCAAGTGAGCACCTATGAACCCAGGTTCCCAGGCAGGCCAAGCACAAGGCTAGTTACTGCAGTACCAGATTCTGATCTACCCCGGTACCAGGCTGGGTCCCATGGCCCCGGGCTCTCAAGTGCCCCAACATTAGGCCAGCCCACATGGTCCTAGCCTTGAGATTGGCTCTTACACACCCAGGCTCCTACCCTGCCCCAGTGCCAGACTGGCCCCTGCAGACGCAACCTCCAGGCTGGCCCCTAAGTCCACTGGTTACAGGCTGACTCCTGTGGTCCCAGGCTCCAAGCTTACCCTAGTGCATATAAAATTACAAATTTCCCTCTAGGCAATCCCTTTTAGCTATATCTCATGAATTTTGCTAGGTTGTACTTTTACTATCATTTAATTTGAAATATTTTCTAATTCCCCTGGTGATTTTTCTTTTGACTCATGAGTTACTTAGAAATGTGTTTTTTTAAATTTCCAAATATTTCAGGCTTTTCTGGATATCATATTGTTACTGATTACAAATTTGGTTCTGCTGTGGTTAGAATATATTATATTCAAGATTTCAACTCTGAAATTTATTGAAACTTAGACATATGGTGAAATAGTCTACTTTGAAAGATAAAATCAGCTGAGTAACTGACTGGTATGTAATCATCAGACAGACCAAGCTGTCAGAAAAATCGAGTTAAAGGAAAGGCATTCATCCATTCATTATGTATTTAGTAAGTATCTACTATTTACTCAGTTCTATTCAATATGCATAAATGAGCAAAAATTTCTGTTCTCATGGAATATGCAAGTAATGGGAGGAGGAGAGACAATTAGCACAATAAGTAGACTAGTATATTAGAGGCTGGTTCTGCCACCAGTTTGGTGGGATTTTCAGTCCTTCTTGGAAGCTACTGTTTGTTTTTTTCTCTCAAATAGGGCCCTCCAGGTCACCCTTCTGACCTCAAGATACTTTCCACTCTCCAGTTCTCACCTCCTAGATAAATTAGAAGATAATTTCTCATGGTTTCCCCCAAAGACCTCCCTTTGTCCTTTGGATCTTAACTGAACTGTGAATATGTTGCTCAGTCTGCTTCATGGCTTCTATCACCCCCACCCCAAGAAGGACTGAGAATCCCACAAATTTGATGGCCAAGCTAGCTTCTGTCTATATCCACAGAGAGAAGTTCAAGTTCCTGTAGGGCAGAAGTGAGTGGCATCATGTAGGATGAGAGATATGTACTCCCTAAACTTGCCCACTTCCAATCTTATATTTTTATTCTTAAGTAGAAGCCCATCTTTAAAATGCCACCCTCACCTTATATAAAATGAAGGAAAGAGGGATGTCATGATGGGTTGGTACTCTCTGTACTCTTGGAACGTCCTGGCAGGAGTAGCTATGCAGGCTCCAGAAAGTGGGGCTAGCACAGAGTAAGAAGGGAAACCTAGAGGGCAGCGATGGTGACATCTGTTAGTGTTGCTCCTTCCTTCCTGGTGTCTGATGTTATGTACTGCTTCTGTGCTGTCTTCTCGGACATTTAAATTTCATCACAGCACTTGCTGCTCAGAAGCCTCCAGTGACTTCCTGTCTCACTCAAGAGTAAAAGCCAAAGTCCTTACATTCACTTATTAGGCCTCTTATTTCTTACCACTCTCCTTCTCACTCATTTTGATTCAGCCATACTGACTTCCTTGATAAACCTCAAACCCACTCTTGTACTTGCCATTTCTTTTCTCTGGAATATTATTCTTATGTATCTGCAGCCTTGCTTCCTTACCTACTCCGTCTTTGCATAGGATTCACCCTCTCAGTGATACTTGCCTTGACCACCTTATTTAAAATCGCTACCCTCATCCACCGCCCCCCCCATATTGTACCTACTCCTCCTGTTTGTGAAATAAAGCATCTTATAATATGTGGTTTATTAATTTTATTTTTATCACTGCACACACTAGAAAGTAAGCTCTATGAACACAGGGATTGTTCTGTGTCGTTTATGACTTTATGCCAGGCACCTGGTGCTTGGCACACAGTAGGAGTTGGACAAATATTTACTGAATGAATCTTGACCTCTGTGTTTTGAATTTTTTCTCCATTAAAACTCAGATTTTGGGGGAAATTTTTCTCAGATAAAAACTCAGCTTTTATCATACACAAAATATAATTATTCTATGTATCCTTTTTTTTTTTTTCTAAATGTTTGTCAAAACACAGTATTGGGGGCCAGCCCGGTGGTGCAGTGGTTAAGTTCGCACGTTCTGCTTTGGCGGACCAGGGGTTTGTTGGTTCGGATCCCATGTGCAGACCTAAGCACTGCTTGTCAAGCAATGCTGTGGCAAGCATCCCACGTAAAATAGAAGAAAATTGGCAAGAATGTTAGCTCAGGGCCAGTCTTCCTCAGCAAAAAAAGGAAGGAAGGTTGGCAGCAGATGTTAGCTCAGGGCTAATCTTCCTCAAAAAAAATCCCAAAAAACGTCAGTGTTGGAAGATGCATTAGAATTCATCTGAAGCATAAATATTTAACCCAATCAAAGCCAGTGAACCCTTTTTATAATAAATATTTCATAATGCTTCCTTTACCTTCTTGAAATTTCATAGATAATTAAAACTATATACACACTTCATTTTAAAAATCAATATAATGCTCTAATTGTAACATGAAGAAAAAACAAAAGGAGAGCAATTTATATAAAATAATATGTATGTCAACTTGTAAATGCTCAGGCATGACTGCCCTGGACCACATAATGAAGGTGCCAAATGCTTGCACCTAAAAATGAGGAACAAGCTTGGCTTTAAGACAAGGAAGACAATATTGAATTGAATATCATCTAGAATTTTTTAAAATATTTTATGTATTCAAATAAGGGCTAAATAAGTATATTAATATATACGTAGAATATCCATGAATGTACAGTTACAAATGTAGACCAAGGACAAGTGTCTCGTCCTCTTGTATCGACAACTCAAATACCATGAGTGGCACTGTATCAATGAACAACTCTTGGCAAATATCTGAACAAAACAAAGTCCTCTTTTATCTTGATTCATCTGGCAGCTGCATCTTTGGAAAATTCAGACATTGTTAAAATCACACAAAAAGTACTGCATGTTTATTTAAAAAATGGACTTAGGTTTATATTCAGATAATTAAAAACTAATTTTTCACGTATACGAATACACAATTTTTTACTGTGTGGGACTGTCGAGCAGTACATTGCAGAATATCTGGCATATCTGGTCCCTGCTCACTAAATTCCATTATATCTTTTAATCATAGTGACAACTAAGAACTGCTCAACCCATTCCAGAATGCCTTCTGGGGTATTATACTGTCCCTGTTGAGAACAACAGATCTAACCCTATCACCTTTTCAATGACTGAGTCCTTTTTCTAACATCCTACCAAATAACCATCCAGGCTATGCTCGAACACATCAAGGGAGGGGGATTTGCTGCTTTTCAAGAGAGCCTCACCCAGTGTCGGATTATTTTGACAAACTTTCCCCTTATAAACAGACCAAGTTTATTTCTAGTTATCCATCCTTTAATGTGTATAAGCAAATGTATTAAGTTTCTTGAGGGCACACAGACAGTATTTGATACTTCTTTATCCTGGCAAAATTCTTAGCATAGAGCAGGTATCCAAAATATACTTGATTGACTTCAGGCACTCAGAGCCTTAAGCTCCACTAACCACTTGACTTCATTCTGTTCATTCTCCTAAAACGTCTGGCGAACAAGTATTTGTCTGTTTTTTAGGAATCCGTGACTTTTTGAGCTGTGGCTGTGTGTTTTACTCAGGAAGAGTGGCGGTGCCTGGACTCCATTCAGAGGGATTTACACAGAGATGTGATGCTGGAGAACTACAGAAATCTGGTCTCCGCTGGAAATCACAGTTTTCCCTTGAGATTCAGCATTGATCCAGTAGAGCAAATTGGGCTGTTAATAGCTGTGTGAAAAGGGCATACTTAAGTGGTGATTTGGGGTCATGCATCACAAACTGCACATGCTCCTTAGGTTTAGCAATAGTGTTTCTGCTACTCATTCCCAAGGGAATGTCTACTGTTAGAGTTGGAAATAGGCAGTGGGGCTGCCATGTCTTTGGCTGCCCTTAAGGATTCTCTCCAGGGAGCAGGGTTGATGGGGTGAGAGAGCCCTTTCTCAGTAGCAAGACAAATAATAAATGAATCTTCCCATGTCGGAATGACCTCCTTACCATGGTCCCCTTCCTATGAACATAATGCTGACTCACTTTCCCTTTCCTCTCTTTGTTGCCTTCAAAAGAAGTCTCGTGAGCCTCCTTCCAAGACTCCCTGTATTCTTATGTGATGAAATAATAAACAGTTTCAGATCTTATTATGTCTACTACTAACTGCCAGGTCACATGCCTTTCCTTATGAGTAGGGCTGCCAGTTTCCAAGCCTGATGCGATCATTTACCTACAACAAAGGGAAGAACCATGGCTGTTGAAGAGAGAATTTCCTACAGAAACCTCTTTAGGTGAGTGAGAACAATGGAAGTCAATGGAAGAAGCAACCCAATTGTTTGGTAACATATCTGAGGTAAGTTAGAGTTGTTCCTCATAGCCTAGCAAATCACTCTCCCCACATATTATCTAACATGTGTTTCTGGTCTCAGAGAAAGTGGCGTTCTTCCCTAAAGCTAATTACTCTCCCTGAGTTCTGGATCTCACCTCTGGATGTGGTTTTTTGGGACCTACCTAGCTCCTTCTCAAGCATCATCAGTATTTCATTTTCTATATTCTCCTTCCCTTGTGCCTTCAAACATTTATTGCTTTCCCTTATCTTAAAATTGCCAATTCTAGCTACTATTCAGTTTTTTTCTCCTGTCTTCTCTCAACGAATTCCAGGTTTGTGTGATATGCACCTGCTACCTCCACTTCTTTACCTTTTGTTTTTCTCCTTTGTAATTTGCCTTTCATTCATTCTCCTGAAAGTTATCTTCAGGAAGTTCTCAGCTTGCTTTGTTATATCTACCCCCTGCCATTTTATTTATTTATTCCCTTTTATCCTCATTCTGCATGCCTATTTCCCTCACTCTCTGTAGGCAACATTGTTTTTGAAATTAATCTATGTTGTTTGTGTATCAGCAGTTGGTTCTTTTTCACTGCTATGTAATAATGTGTATTTTTTTGGTAATGTTATAAGATTTCTATGGTTATTTTTAATTTACCTAAATGATTTTGTGTTACAAAGCTCATTTTGTTTCTTATTTTCTTCTCTTAATACTGTGTCTCTGGAGGTTGCTCTGAGCATCTCTAATCTGGTGCTTCTAATTGCCGTATGGTGTACACCCATCACATTTTCCCAGTGATGGGTACTCAGATTGCCTCCAACTCCCCATGACCAAAGTCATGCTGCTATAAAATCATGAGACTTCTCCTAGTGATCTATGTGGGAATTTCTTTGGCATGTATATCTGTGACTTGCTCACTTTATTCTAGTCATGTTCATGGCCTCCTTTTCTTCTCTGTCATTTTTGACACAGTGGACTAACTCTACTTAGTGCTCTCCACTTCCCTCTAGTATCTTTCATCATTCTTCTTTCTGTTCTCTAATAGTGTGTCTAAATTATTCATTTTTCATACTTCTGTTTCTCTTTGCCAGTGGTTTTCAACCAAGAGTGCTACTACTCCAGTAGGGGATATTTAGGGGGCATTTAGAAATATGTGGGGATGTATTAGAGGTGGAAGCACTACTAGTATTTAGTTCCTAGGGATGTTAAACATTTTATAACGCATGGGACATTCTATACAATGAAGAATTGCCCCTCTCACAATGCCCATACTGTCCCTATGGAAACCCTGCATGCTGATGACTTGGCTCCACCTCTCCAGCTCTAACCTCTCACCTTCCTCCATCTTCTTGTGTCACGTGCCCACATGTATGACCATCCATTCCCATAAGCTCAACTTGTCTAAGTCTAACTCATCATTGTTTCATAATCTCTCTTCTCAATATCCTGTTTCTTCAGTGAATTTGCTTTATAAACATTTTACTTTTTAAAAACTATTATGGAAAATCTCAAACATTTACAAAAGCCAACAAAATACTATAATAAAGCTCCATGTACCTATTGTCTAGCTTCAACAATATTCAACACATGGCAAATCTCATCTCATTTCCTTATTTTTTGAGTCTCTTAGGCTGAACATGATGGAATCATCTAACTATTCATTATCTTTTACTATCATATTCCTTTACTAGGATTGCTGTCATGTCCTATAGGGTCTTTAAAAGGTCTGTTAGATTAATCTTTGTTTTTTAAGACAAGTGGGAGTGTTCATTGATCTATTACTCAAGAAGTATTTTTTGAGTGCCTGCTGTGTGCCAGGCGATCTTCAAAGTCCTGATGATGCAGCAGTAAACAGAACAGACAAAAATCCCACCCTTCAAGGAGGGAGTTTTTATAGTTGAGGGAATAATTTAACAAATAAGATAGTGTTAAGGGTTAGGGAAAAATAAAATCAGAGAATAGGCATAGGGAAGGCCAGGGTGAAGGAGAGATGCAATTTTAAATATGATGGTCAGGGAAGGCCTCCTGGAGAAAGTGATAACTGAGCAAAGATTTAACAGAAGGAAGTGAGTCATGGGGGTGTTAGGTAAAAAAGCAGACCAGGCAGGGAGAAAAAAGTCCCTGGCATGTCCAAGGAACACGAAAGAGACCAGCATGCTTGGGGGTCAGCTAGCAAAGGAGAAAGAAGTAGAAATTCATGTCAGAGGGTAACATGGGGCAAGATTGTTAGAGTCTTGTAGGCCCTTGTAAGGATTTTGATTCTACTCTGAGTGAGGTAGGAGACATGACAGGGTCCTGAGCAAAGGAGTGACATGACCTAACTTGCCTTTTAACCAGATCACTTTGCTTGTGGTGTTGAGATTGTGGGGAGCAGATTGGGAGAATATGGATGGTTGCAATGAGGAGAAACTGTCAGTCATGAGTTAGCCAGGAGACTCGCATAATTTAAGCACAAAGACCTGGATTCTAAGCTCAGATTCCTTTCCACAATTACTGTACATTGCATGTTTAAAGTAGGCTCGGGATTGGTGGGAAGAGAGCCTTCTCACAACGCCCCCAAAAAGAAACCCTGGACATTTCTAAACTAATTAGCCAACCATCTTCAAACTTGAAGGTTAGGTGGTCTGATAGAGCAGGAAGGAATGCAGCGTATCTCACCCTGGCTCACTACATTCCCCAGAACCCCCCCAACAAAGGCCAGATACCTGAAGATGATACTGTTTTGCACTTGGTGAGGTTTTCAGGTCATAAAGCTTAGTTTCATGATGTACCACATAGTTGTATATTTTGGGCATTTGTCACTATTCAGGAAGCACAATGCTTTCATTTAAAGAATGTTTACTCATATCGGGCTTTACTGGTTCTGGTATTGAAAACACCAGCAGGAAATGATATTCTCATTTGAGTGCCCAAGCATCTCTGAGCAATTGCTCTGCCTCCAGCTTTTCAGTACTTTCCCCCTCATCTCCCTAACACTCATCCCCCTACCCCCACCCCAATGCATTTCCCTGCAAATCCCATCATCATTTTCTTTTTGTCTGGGCCATGTGTCTAATTTCTGAAGATGCTTCCCACTGGATCACCTTCCTTCCTTCCCTCACATTTTGAAATATGCATATAGATTGATATGGCCCCCTTTCCCACAATTCTTTTCCTATGTCTGCCTTTTCTCCTTCCCCATCCCTGTGTGCTGTTAAATGCGAAGACATATTTAAGAGTGTAAGAGCCATATATATATATATATCTGTGGACATATTTTCATGATACCAGTTCATCTTCACCAATTCCCTGTCACTTAGCACAAGAGACATACATTAAAAAAATTTCTTTCAGGCTGGGAAAATAGTCTGGAGCAAGGAATCTATTGAAAACCAGGATGTTTCTTAAGAAGACTCAGCCTTGTGGCAGTAATGGAAAGACCCACCAATGATGGTCCTTGGAACTTAAACTTGGGAGAAGATGGGGAATGTGAGAATAAGTTGGAGAGCCAAAAGGGAGACCAGCAACAAGTATAGGATCAAAAATCAGTTGCTAGCAAGAAAATACTCAACAAAGAGAGGGGCCAGGCAAAGAGAAAATTTGCAAGAACTTTTCTTATTACACAACAAGAAATTCCTACAGGAAAGAGACCATATAAATGTGATATGACTGAAAATATTTTCAAACGGAATACAGAGCGAATGAAACATCATAAAATATGCAGTGTAGAGAAACCATACAAATGTAAGGAATAAAAACTCAGTTACCATTCTTTTCTTAATAGTCATATAATGATTCATTGTTTCTCATTTCATTTTGGAGAGAAATCTTCTGAATATAATAATTGGAAAGTCGTCAGAGATAATGTAACTTTTTTCAACATCAGAAAATACACAGTGGAGGGAAACCCTTTAAATGCAATGACTGTGTGAAAACTTTCAGCAGGAGTTCTTCTCTTATTAAACATTAGAGAACTCATGCTGGTGAGAAACACTATGAGTGTAAGGAGTATGGGAAGTCCTTCAGCAAGAGTTCATCACTTATTAACTATAAAGAATACACACTGGTGAGAAACTCTGTGAGTGTAAATAATGTGAAAAAGCCTTCCAAAACCAGTCAACTCTTATTCAGTATCAGCTAATATACACTGGAGAGAAACCTTATGAATTTAATGAGTGTGGGGAAAGCCTCTGGCCAAAAGTCATCCCTGACTCATTATCAGAGAACACATAAGGGAGAAAAATCCTATAAATGTGTTGATTGTGGGAAGGCCTGCAGAGACCACTGCTCTCAGAAGTCATTCCAGAACTCACACTGGAGACAAACCCTACAGATGTAATGAATGTGGAAGAGTCTTAGCCAGAGTTCACACCTTACCATACATCAAGTAATCCACACTGGAGGGAAGCCTTGTGAATATAATGAATGTGGGAAGGCCTATAGCCAGAGTGGAAATCTTGTCAAACATCAGAAAATCACACTGAAGAGAGACCTTGTGAACATAGCCAGTGTGGGAAAGCCTTCAGTCAGAGTTCACACCTTACCACACATCAGATAAACCATACTGGAGAGAAACCCTAGGAATATGGTGAATGTGGCAAAGTCTTCAGCCACAGTGCAAGTCTCACCAAATATCCAAAGAATACTCACTGGAGAAAGACCCTGTGAATGTAGTCAGTGTGAAAACGCCTTTAACCAGAGTGCAATTCTTTAAGCAACTGCTAACTCACACTTCCTAGAAAGTCTGTGAATGTGATGAGTACTAATGACTTCTAGTAAATACTAATGACTTCTGGTAAATATTGGTCATCACCAGAGATCAAAGATTTTACTGGTAGGACAAGGAAAATTTAAGTAAGTCTTGACATTTCATGAAAGGTCAGCAAGTTAATGTTGTGAGCAAGAGACCACTAAATAAATTTTGTAAGATACTTGAGGAGAGGTATTGCGTGGTTTTGACATTCTTTAGTAGCTTTTTATTAGGGTTTTGTACAAAGACTCAACAGTAAATGCTTGTATCATTTACTAATACATTTTTGGTCAAATCTTTTGTACGCTCACCCTCAGAAACTTTCTGAGGATTTTTAAAATAGGAATGCCCCAACTGGAAATGGAACTACCTAAATAAAATTGAGAAAGTGCTTTTAAGTGGGAAGAGCATCCCAAATTCTATATCTACAAGTTCTATTCAGAGAAGCCAGGAATCCAGGTATCTATCATGGGTCTTCTCAACTGTGAGAGATCAATACTAGAGGACTTGTAGGAGCAAAAGGATACCCTTTAAATAACTGACCCCTTTAACAGAGCAGTTCCATCACTATGCTTCTCTTTACCTCTTCATCCTCAACATCACAAGGTTGTATCTAAAGAGGAAAGACACGTGGGAAGAGAGTGACGTTCAAGATTTATTTCACAAGAATAAATTTTTACAGGATGTAGGCATGTACTCTTTGAAACCTATCTTGTCTCCTTTGAACACACCAGTGAACAAGTAAAAGATTAGGAAAGACACACAGATACTATATCTCTGAGCCTGTTCCATATTTCTTGGCACTTGGTTTACAAAGCACCATGTAATTTTTCTTCATGCATGAATCCTAATTACTCATATTAAATGAGCCCATGCCGTTTTAAGAGATTGGGCCTTAGGTAGAAAGGTAAGATGATAGTAAATCAGAGTTCCCTTGAGATACCCACAACATACGAAGATGAAACCAGAAATGACCTAAACATGATGAAATCAGGAAACCTGACTTACTTCTTGCTTTCCCTTCATAGAAATGCTCTGCTCCCTCTTTAAAATTAATTTATATTTAGCTTTAGTTTACTGTTAATCAGTATAAGTTCAAATACGACTAAAGTATACTCCAAATTGTATGGCACTGCAGTAATTGCAATACAGACAAATAATGACAACAGAAATAGCAGCAATATATGGAAATTATTTCTCTAAACTTTTAGGCCCATATTCAGTATGATAAAATGGAAAATACAAGTTAAACTTCAATTAACTTCAATTTTATCCATCCATTGATGAGTTAATGACAGTGTCCTTATTTGGGTACAGCTCTAACAGCTGGCATTTTGGGCAGTTTGAGTATGTTAAAGTCAATAATGCTAGTTTTCATTTGAAAAATCAGTCAAAGTTAGTTAAATGCCAAAACACATAGCCTCAAACAAAGTACTACATAAATTTTCATTACAGAATCTATGAATCAAATATATTTTTAATAAAAATTTCTGATTTCATATATTTAATGGGAATACATTAAAATGTTATATACAGAGATACTGCCTGCCAAAGGGCACAAAGGAACTTTCTGGGGAGATAAAAATGTTCTATATCATGATTGGGGGTGGTGGTCATTCAGGTGTATACATCTGTCAAGCCGTTTACCTGTATACTTAAAAATTATACATCAATAAACCTTTTAAAAAATAATATGTAAACAGCCCATTCAAAAATTTCTATTATTTCTCTTTCAAATCACGTAATTTTTTTTTCTTCAAAATATGTACACTTTCTTGAGAAGTTTGTAAAACTAGGTCTTTATTTAGATTTGCAGTCCACAAGATCCAGATTTGAGTTCAGCAGCATCTACTTCTCTCTCCACACATACATGTATGTCACACACACACATACACGCATTTTCATCTCTTGCTGCATCATTGAAGGCCATGAACTTTAATCTTGCCTAGTTTATTTTAACAATAACTATTCTCATTTTTTCAGATAGCATTGCTTGTATTTTTCCAATTTTGCTTTATTTGAATCTTTCATGGCAGTTTTTCATTTGGGAGCACTGAGTTTCTAGATATTTAATTCTGAGTTCTGTTTGACTCTCTCTTAACTTCCCAGTTTCCTTGAGATGCTCCTTGTGTCATTTGCCAGGCTGTGTTCTCAGCAGCATTACATTATTAACGCGTTTAATCTTCACAACAACCTATAGAAGGAACCACCGATATGCACTAAAGGAGAAAGCCACATACTTGGAGGGGTCTCAAATTTTGCCCATTCGTAACCAAAGGATTGTGCAAGACTTGTTTAGATATAGGAATCAAGAAATGTAAAGAGCCAATCAGACAAATCCATTGATCGTTGTTTTCCCAGGCTTGTCCATTTAGGAAGGAACTGAAGAGCTTAAGACACTTTAAGAGAGACAGATATAGCAGCACTTATTCAGCACCATGCACTGTGCTTTTCTGTGCATTACTGACTTCTCAAAACAACTCATGTGCTCCTCAGTGCTAGGCCCCTTAACGTTCATCACTGTTAGAATGAACAACTGACATCAAGGCCATACCTTACCAAGGAATGGAACCTGGTTTAGTTTCCATTTTAAGTATGAAGCTAATGGAAACTTTAAGCAAGTGATATCTTGGGCCTGTTTTTATTTTTGCCTTTGGAAAGTAGTAAGGCACATAGCACAATAATTAAGAATGTGAGCTCCTGTAGCCAAATCGTATGGGTGACTTTGGGGTGAGTTACTTCTCTGAGCCAGTTTCATCATGTGTAAAATGAAGTTAATTATGACCTCAGTCATTCGTTCAAAAAATATTTGATTATCTACAATGTGCCAGTCTCTGTTCAAGCTTATGTTTTGAAGTAAAATGTGTTAAAGCACATCTGATAAGAACTACTAGGAATAAATTTATAGTCCAACAAAATTAGGCTTACTCATTCTCTGCAACAAAGTAGACTAGCACGAGCAGAAACCATGGGGCATCTCACAAAGGATGAAACAGGGGTATTGTAGGATTTTGAGGGAGGGTTTAAAAGAAGCAGTCTTTTGATTGGCTCAATGCAAGGCCACTCTGGATTAAAAGGTGGACTTAGGGTCCTGTTTCTTTGGAAATCTGTTAAGATAAATGTGATATGTCGTGACTGCAAATGCTGTATCTGAAGCTCTGCAGCTGGTTTGGAAATAGAGAATTTTTTTCTCTGCCAAAGATGGCTCTGATTCTCCAGGCAAGACTGGGATGTTCATTTATTCTGATATGATGTCAATTAGTCTCTAACAGCCTATGATTTTAGCAAACAAGATTTCTTAGTAATTTTTTTTTTAGTGGCAGTAGCAAGGCAAAGGCGGAGATGTCATTTGTAAGAAAGCAGTAATTATTTAAAGAGGATCATTATGACACTTTACAGCTGCAGTATGATTTTGGGAGAAATAACGTTTCCTGTTAACTTTGCAGCAGGTTTTATCAGTGTCATCCAGGTCTGGTTAATGGTGGGCAGGTTTTTGCTTTTTCAAAGGAGACAACACATAAAATGTGTTTAAAAGAGGGCCTGGCACACAGAATGTGCTTAATAGTAATTGACTATTGTTATTATAAAGTAAAGGAGTCTGATTTTCCTGTGTTCCAGTGACTTTTAATTAGCTGTTTATGTTGTAAAAAAATAATAGGAACCTACCTTTGTCCTTTGCTTAGTAGAGAACAGTCAATGTTGTAATACAGAGGAACTCTGCTACATGCAAATTATTGACGTATACCCTAGTTACCGCAGAAGAGTCTCATAAATCATGACCCCAAGCAAAATAGCCAGACAAGCAACGCTCTCCAGTGGCCACGCCTCTGTCCAATTAGGATCACCTGGGCCGGCTCTAGCCACGCCCCTGTCCCTGAATCAGCACAGCCGCAGACATGCCTGGGAAATGTAGTCCGCGGAGGGAGAGTGGCTCCAGCCGTGGCAAGCACCGCCCAGGCGTAGTTCTTCTGGGACTGGGGAACCCTTTGTTGGTACTCCTGCCGCGCGCCGTGAGGCTGAGGTGTCTGCAGCACGGCGCAAGCGGGTCCTAGGTTTCACGGGTTCTGAAGCTTCGCGAGGCCTGGAGCTTCGCGGGGGCTGGGCCTTGCCCTTTCGGAAAGATTGGGGGAGAGGGGCGGCGGTGTGCGGGCTGGAGAGGTGGGAGCGGTTCACCTTTTTACCTGCGGCTGTCTCTAACCCAGGAGGCGCGGGAAGAAACCAGGACGGTCCCTCCAGGCCACTGGACCTGCAGTGTCTCCGCGGGTACTCAAACCAGCTCAGGACCGTGCGGGATCGGGGGTCCCGAGCCCCGGGGTTGGGGCGGCTTCTGGGCATTGGAGCCTGGGGCTGAGACTATCCAGAGAGTGACGGCGGCTGGCCGGCGCCAGTGATAAAATACGAGGCCCAGCCTAGTGCCAAGGGGTCAGAAATAGGTGGGGGCAGAGAGGAGAACTCCCTGAGAGCCACAAACTGGAGAATAGACGCCCCTTGGCTAGTCTAGGGGCTTGTCTGGAGGAGGCCCAGGATCACTAAGGAAGCAGAACTAGCGGTAGTATAGGAAACAGCCTGTGTGATGTCACAGAGCCGGGAGCACTGCAAGGTGCAGGGGACGACTTTCCGTGAAGAAAGAGGTAAGAAATAGACCACGTCGGGTGTGGGAGTGATCCGAAGACTGAATTTGAGGAAAGGTAGCCTTCCTTTTGCTCACCTTAAGAATCCTGGGGAAAGAGCTTTGTGTGAGAAGGTGGGAAGAGAGCTTCTTTCCACGCCAGTGGTGGGGGCTGCATGAGAGGGAACGTTTGAAGCCTTGGCCGAAACCCCTCGTGTCACTTCGCATGACGCATTTTTCCCACGCCAGCCTTTTATCTATCATGGCACAATGGAAACAGTCTGGTTTGTTTTACTTAGTTATTTTTTAAAATGTCATACGGTGAAATTGATATGAGAGGGGCGTACTGTTCTAACATATGTATAGATTCGTGTAAGCACCACCACACTCAGGATGCAGAGCTGTTTTATTCACTCCAAAAACCTTCCTTGTGCTATCCCTTTATATTCACCCCCCCCCCCCCCCGCCATTAACCCCTGGCAGCCACTGATTGTTCTCCATTTCTATGGTTTTGTCTTTTCCAGAATGTCATATCAATGGAATCATATGCTGTGTAACCTTTTGAGACTTGCTTCTGTCACTCAGCACAATGCCTTTCAGACTCATCCATCTTGTGTATGTGAGTTCCTTCTTACTGCTCAGTAATATTCCACTGAATAGTACCACAGTTTTTTTAATCCATTCATCTGTTAATGGAATTTGGATTGTTTCCAGATGCTTTTGGTAGTTATGAATTATGCTACTATAAATGTTCATGCACAGATTTTTGTGTGAACTTCAGTTTTCATTCAGCCTAGTGTTTGAAGGCAAACACATCAGAATTTGAATCCTGACTTTGAGACTTATGGCCTGTGTGGTAACCTTGGGCAAGTTAACTTTTTTGACTACCTTCATCAGGGAGTTGTTGTGAGGTTAAATGACCCAATGTATCAGTGTTCTCAACTCTTTCAGACCCAACAGGCCCTTTTTATAACAAATATTTTGTAATGCCCTTGTTTCTATTCTGAAAAGAAATTCATTAAATTGGTAAAACTAACCTACATGCATAAATTTTTAAAGCTATGTAATGCCCTTACTCTAAAATTAAGGAGAAATAAAAGGGAACACATTGCAACTCAAGAGAAAAAAATCACTGTATATTAGCACTGGGAAGAAAAACCCAAAACCAAAATTCTGTGGTTATGTATAAAAAAAGAGGTTCTGAGCTCTGATAAGTATCAACAGATTTTCACCCATGTGGATGTTCGGCAGGACATTTGAAAATTGTATGGAACTGTCCTGTGCTGAAGGGTGTGTAGCATCGCTGGCTCTCACACATTAAATGCTAGTGGGGCTCCTTTCTCTGGTCATAAGGATTGGTTCCTGTCCACTGAGAGCCTCTGATTTATGTGAAATGTTCAGTATATTTACTAACTCATGGCAGCCGCAAGCAACAACATTCTGAAACTCCAAGAGGAGATTCTCCATTGTTTTAGTAATTTGGGGACTGGCTCAACAGTTTCACCTTCTTCTAAACCAGTGCTTCTCAAACTTGAGTGTGCATCAGAATCACCTGGAGGATTTGTTCAACACGGATTACAAACCCACTGCTGGAGTTTCTGATTCAGTAGGTCTGGAGTGGGACCTAAGAATTTGTGTTTCTGGGAAGTTCCACGGTGATGCCGATGCTGCTGGTCTAGGGAGCACATTTTAAGAAGCAGTGTTCTAAACCTCTCCCTTCAAATGTTTAAATTCAGTAGGTCTTTTAAAAATTTTAATCTTGGTTAATCTCCGTAAAATTCTGTAAAGCAGTGGAAACAGATACTCTTATCCCTGTTATTTTGTCACTGAGGAAACTAATGTTCAAAGACATTAGTGACTTGCTCAATGCTTTACAGCATTTTGCTCACCTAGATATTAGAATCCAAGGTTCTTCATTCCCAGTTGAGTGTTTTTTCCTTTAAGTAACACTGCTTGTGATAATAAAGGCAGTATGTGCTATATTGAAAGAATTTGAAAAGCAATTTCTCCTAGATCCTTGAAGAACCAAGGGAGATGGCACTATTTTATATCACTTAATGATCCATTCTTCATTTCTTACACTCCCCTAGCTTACTACACTCTCCAGCCCCGCTAGCCTCCTGTTCTTCCTAGAGCATGCTGAGGGTATTCCTGCCTCAGGGTTTTGATGAAGGGACTTTGCACTTGCTTTTCTCTCAGTGTACCCTCAGATGTCTTCGTGGCTCACTCCCTGTTTTTATTCAAGTCTAATCAAATGTTGCCTCCCCAGAAAATCTTCCCTGGCCATCCTATCTAAAATAAAGGTCTTCTTTATCCACTTACCCTACTCTTTTGATAGCATTTATCACTACCTGAGGTTGTATATGCTTGTATGTATTTGTTGGGTTTTTTTTTGCTGTGTCTTTCTGAGGGACTTTTTTCTGTTGTGTCATTGTCACATCCCCAGTGCTTACAAGTGTCCTTAGCACAGAGTTGAATAGATACTTGAATCCAGTATGTTAGTAATTGGATTATGACTCCAACACAGATTTCAGCCCAGTTTATTCAGTTCAGCAAACATGTTGAGCACCCATCATATGTAGGTATGCACAGTGTTGGTATTAGGGATGTAAAGATGGATAAAATTTGATTCCTGCCTGAGGGAAGGGAGGAGAAAAGACACTCAAAAAAGTCATTTCAATACAGATAGTAAGTGCTATGATAGAGACTAGATTACTGCTCTTATTCTCTGGAACCTACTTTGGTCATTCATAGGATACAGCATGGGACTGAGGCCACAGTCTCTGTGGCCCCTCTGTGGTCATGGGATGGCACAGAATATCTAGATGCCCTTACTCACTGGAACTGAAGATTCAGTTGGTGTCGTCTCACAAAGTACCACATATGTGGATTTCTAGACCAGTGCTGTCCAATAGAACTTTCTGTGAATATGTTTTAAATCCGTGCTGTCCAGTACCATAGCCACTAACCACATTGGCCTTTGAGCAATTGAAATTTAGCTATTTCAATTCAAGAATTAAGTCATTAATTTTATTTAAGTAACTTAAATTTAGACAGCTACATGTGGCTAGTGGCTACCATATTGGAGAGTGCAGTTCTAGAATGTCAACTGTTGTAGCTGTAGACACAAACTGACTTCTTCATAGCTCCTGTCTCTCCCCTCAGTGCCACCATCTCAAGACTCTGCCCTTCCTCAAGAGCCCAAAAGAGGAGGGAAAGGCTGACACTAGGCCCATGATAGCCATGTTCAGGGTGAGTTGGATCTCCTTCCTAAATCCTAAAGTGTTAGCTTACATTTCCTACTTTCATTCTGTTGGTTTAGGTCCCAACAAAATCCAGCACAGTGATCTGACCCCAGATATTTTCTTCCCCAGTAAGTAAGGCCTAGTCTCTGACCATAGGCTTCATAAGGCTTGTCATCATTTGCCTCCTGCCTTCCCATGGTTTTTCTGTCTTTCATTAGGTAAGCAGCCGTAGCAGTTAGGTTCTCAAGTAAGCCATTGTCTGTGGTACTTAGTCCTTGAGGAGTCTATGGCCCAACCAAGGAGTTAAGGAAAAATTCAAGGAAAGACATAAATTATTTTCAAGTGATAAAGACAAAATATCCCACAGAAGTTCAGAGGAGAGAGAGTATAATTTGGAAAATTTCATGAAGGGGATAGAATTTTGGTCGGCACTAAAATATGGTTGGAATTTAGTCAAAGGCAGGACAGAGGGCCTTTAAGGGGAGAAAACATAAGGCCAGCCTTAGGAGTAAAAGTGAGCATGTTTCCTGTGGGGCAATAGGTGGTAGGTTTATATTGAAAATTGTGAGGGTGAGATTGAGTATACTAGATAGGAATGAGGCGTTTGGATTTTACTGTATGGCTGATGGTGAATTAGTAGAAATTTTTGAAAAAGAAAATCCCATAATGAAGCTTGTTTGGTTTGATTTAGATATAGGGGATAAAAGAGAGTAGAGTTAAAAATGACTCCAGTTGGGGAACCTGGAAGATTCGAGAGAAATTAGATGATTTGGAAGGGAAACCAGTGTGCTGTGGAGAGGATTCTGGTGGGAAGCTAATTAGGATGAGCTAATTTTTTAAGAATATATTTACAGCAAGGCATATAAGGCAAGTGAAAAGAGACCTCAAACTTAGATGAAGATAGGATTCCAGAGGTGAGGACTTGACGTGTACAGGCAGGGACCTGCCTGTGGTCTGCGTTATAGTAAGCACACTTTCTGAAGCTCTACAGTCTGGCCCTCATTACATCTCTGACCTCATCTCTTATCATGCTTCCCTTTATTCCTTTATTTCCAGCTGCGTTGATTTCTGTTTTTTTTGCATTGACTTCTTTTCTTTTCCTTGAATGTACCAGGCTCATTCTCTTGCCTCCTTCAAGTCTTTGCTCACATGTAACCCACTCAATGAAGCCTTTCCTGACTACTCAAGTTAAAATTGCACCACTATCCCCCTTACTCACGTCAGCATTTTCTATCTCCTTTGCCTGATCTATATTTCCCTACCGTACTTTTCACCTTTTAATATAATCTACAATTTATTTATGTGGTTAGCATATTTTTTGTCTTCCCCTACTATGGAGTACGCTCTATACAGGCAGAGTTTCTCTTTCTTTTCTTCCTTGTTTTTGTTTCTTATCCACTGCTATATCATCTGTGCCTAGAATAGTGCCTGATATATAGTAGCTACCCATTAAATTTGTGTTAAATGTTGAATGATTTAATACAATTATAAATTTATGATTTCCAGCCTCACATTGCCCCTTGATAATCTTGGTAATCCTTGACGCTTCTGTGGAAAACTTAGACTGCTATATCTATTTCACACTTCTTTTGTTTCCTCAGACCCTGAACCACTCTATTCTCTTCACAGATTACAAAGAAAATACAGTCTCTTAGATGGGAATCCTTTCACCATCCTGAAACGAACATCAGCCTGCCTAAATCTGTATAGTCCCGTTCTTTATCCCTCCCGTTTGAGTTGAGGAGCTCTATCTACCCTTCTGTAACAATTCTTCTACCTGTGCTTTGGATCTCATCTTTCCTGTATCTTCAATACCTTTATTCTGTTTCCCTTCTCCCTCTTTCTATTTTATACACCCTTGGCAGTTGACTCCTTCCTGTTATTTTTTCCCAGCTTTAAGGTATATTTTACATGAAATAAAATTCATCAATTTCATCTGAATGTTTTGATTTTTAACAATTGTTTACAGTTGTGTAACTTCTACCACATCAAGATATAGAACTCTTTGTCCAGTATAGTACCCACTAGCCATATGCAGCTATTTAAAATTAAATTAATTAAAATTAAATGAAATTAAAAGTTTATTTCCTTGCTTGTACTAGTAACATTTCAAATGCTTAGTAGTCACATGCGGCCAGCAGCTACTGTATTTGACAGTACAAGTATACAGTGCTTTGATCATTTCAGAAAGCTCTATTGGACAAGGCTACTGAGTGCTGCTGTAACTATGTCTCATAAATTTTGATATGATTACATATATTACCATTATATTTGAAATATTTTCTTATATTTTTTGTAATTTCTTTGACTAATTGACTTAGCACTACGTTGTTTAATTTCCAAATATCTAGGGATTTTTCCACATATCTTATTGTTATTGATTGCTAGCTCAATTCCACTTTCCTCAGAGAATATATTCTGAATGATCTCAATCTTCTTATGTCTGAAAAATGCTTTTATTTTACTTTCATTTTTTAAAGATACTTCCTCTGGGTGTATAATTCTAGGTTGACAAGTTTTGTTTTTCTATCAGTACTTTAAAGAAGATGCGCCTCTGTCTTCCCAACTGCATGATTTCTGGTGTGAAATCTGCTGTCATCTTATCTTTGTTCCTCTATGTGTAATATGTCTTTTTTTCCTCTGGCTGATTTTAAGATTTTCTCTTTATCACTAGTTTTGACCAATTTGATAAAGTGCATTGGTTCTGTTCTCCATGTTTCTTGTGCCTAGAATTTGTTGAGCTTCTTGGGTCAGTGGTTTAGTAGTTTTCATCAAATTTGTACAGTTATAAGCCACTATTTCTTCTAATATTTTTTTCTGCCTCGCTCCCCCAATTTGGGAATTCCAGTTACACAAACATTGGTCTGTTTAAATTTGTCCCACAGTTCATTGATGCTCTGTTCATTTCTTTTTTAAAAAACATTCATCGTTCTCTGTTTCTTTTTGGATAGTTTTTATTGCTATGTCTTCAAGTTCACTGATCTTTTCTTCTGCAATTTTTAGTCTACCTTTAATTCTATCAGTGTATTTTTCATCTTGGTCATTTTAATTTTTATCACTAGAAATTCAATTTCAGTCTTTTTTATTTCATCCACGATTCTCTACTTAACTCTTTGGACATATGGAATATAGCTATAATAATTCTAATTCTAACATCTGTCAGTTCTGGATTGGTTTTGATTAATTGTTTTTTGTTGTGAGTTGTAGTTTTCTTCTTATTTTTCCTAGTAATCTTTGTTTGGATTCCAAACATTAATTTTATCTTCTTGGGTGTTAGATGTTTTTGTATTCCTAGAAATATTTAAGAGCTTTTATCTGAGATGCAATTAAGTTACTTAGAAATGGTTTAATCCTTTCTGGTCTTACTTTTAAGATTTTAAGGTTAAGAGATATATATATATATATATAGTAGATCTATTTTCCTTTAACAAACCTTTTCTGATGGGTAACACACTCCTGCGTGTTTCTCCTTTACTCTCATACTACTACCACACTCACAGCACTTCTGACACCAGATGTGTGGGATGTTTTTCCCACACCAAGCAGTTCACTATGACACCAGCTGTGTGTCCTACAATTCAATTCAGTTCTGACACTAGTCAGAGTTAGTGAAGACCCCACAGGTTAAGGGCTTTTTCCTACAGGATTGCCTCCCCCTTCAGATGCCAATTGCAATTAGTAGGCCCCCAGGTTGCCCACAACTTCTGTCTGACTTGGCTACAAATTGGACCGTCCCATGACCTCCCTTTTTGGATTCAGTCATTTGCTGTAACAGCTCACAGAACTCAGGGAAACACTTACTTATGTATTCCAGTTTTTTATGTCATAAAGGATGCAGATGAACAGCCAGATGAAGAGATATAAAGGGCAAGGTACAGAGGGTTGGAGCATAGGAACTTTTGTCTCTATGGAGTTGAAGTGTGCCACCCTCCCAGTACATAGATGGTTTCACCAACCTGGGGGCTCTCCAAACTTTGTACTTTGGGGATTTTTTAGGGAGGATTCATCATATAGGCATGACTGACTATTCATTCAATCTGTAGCCCCTCTCCCCTCCCTGGAGGATGGGAGGGTGGGGCTGAAAGTTCTAAGCTTCTAATCATGGCTTGGTCTTTCTGGTGACGAGCCCCTATCCTCAGGCTGTTCAGGAGCCTATCAAGAGTAACCTCAGAACAAAGGACACTCCTATCACTCAGAAATTCCAGGGGATTTAGGAACTCTTTGTCGGGAACCAAGGACAAAGACCAAATATTAGAACAAAAGATACTCCTGGTGCTTTTATCACTTAGGAAATTACAGGATATTTTAGGAGCTCTGTGCCAGGAATGGGGTCAGAGACCAATATATGTTCTTTCTGTTATTTCTCACCTTATATTTTCTTTATGACAGTGCATTTGAGTACTTGTAATACCGAATACTTTGTAAATGCTTTTGTATTATATGAATAATTTCTGTGTTTAAAAGAAAGAGTCATGCAGTATATTTTAGATCCTACATTGCTTCACAGATAGAGACTGATGAAGAGTCATTTATTTATTCAACCAGACTCATTGTACACTTTCTATGTACCAGGCACTAAGTGTGCCCAGGCACTACTTTGTTGTTACATGTTTTATGTATTGGCTATGTTCTCTCTGATATTCCTGGTGAGAGAGGCAGACTTATTTTTATCTGATCCTGAGCAATGTCACAATTCTCTTGTTCATTGTTTTTTATTGCTTCAACTATACCAGTTTGCATACTAAGTTTTCAAGATATTATTTGTCAAATCTAGTTGTTATATTTGGCCTTCAACATAATTAGCTGGTTGCTACTCTCCATATCCTTCTGCCCTCACACATGCATAATCTCTCTCATATCAACATGACTCATGAGGATGGTACTTTTTTTTTTAATCAATGATGAACCTACAGTGACATGGCATAATCACTCAAAGTCCATAGTTTACCATAGGGTTTTCACTTTTGGTGTTGTACATTCTATGGGTTTGGACAAATGTATAATGCCATATACCTGTCATTATTATGTCATACAGAGTATTTTCATTGCCCTAAAAATCACCTGTGCTCTGCCTATTCATCTTTCCCCTCACCCCCAACCCCTGATCTTTTTTTTTAATTAAGATTACATTTGTTTATAACATTATGTAAATTTCAGGTGTACATCATTATATTTTGATGTCTGTATAGACTGCATAGTGTTCACCACCCAAAGTCTGGTTTCCATCCATCAGCACTGGTGTTTTTATTGTCTCCATAGTTTTGCTTTTTTCAGAATGTCATATAATTGGAATTATACAACATAGAGTCTTTTCAGATTGACTTCTTTTACTTAGTAATATGTGTTTAAGTTTTCTCCATGTCCTTTCATCACTTGATAGCTCATTTCTTTTTAGCACTGAACAATATTCCATTGTTTGGGTGTACCACAATTTATTTATCCATTCACCTACTGAAGGATATCTTGGTTGCTTCCAAGTTTTGGCAGTTGTGAATAGAGCTGCTATAAATATCCATGTGCAGGTTTTTGTGTGGACGTAAGGTTCAGCTCATTTGGGTATATACCAAGGAGCATGATTACTGGATCATTTGGTAAGAGTATGTTTAGTTTTATAAGAAACTGCCAAAGTGTCTTCCAAAGTGGCTGTAGCATTTTGCATTCCCACTAGCAATGTAGGAGAGTTCCTGTTGTTCCACATCCTCCCCAGCATTTGGTGTTGTCATTGTTTCAGATTTTGGCCGTTCTAACAGGTGTGTAGTGGTGTCGCTTTGTTTTGATTTGCATTTCCCTGGTGACATATGATGTGGAACATTTTTTCATATGCTTTATTTGCCATCTGTATATCTTTTTTGGTGAAGTGTCTGTTAAGATCTTTGGTCCATTTTTAAATCAGCTTGTTTGTTTTCTTATTGTTGAGTTTTAAGAATTTTTCTGTGTTTTATTAACAATGCTTTAACAGATATGTCTTTTGCAAGTGTTTTCTTTCAGTATGACTTGTCTTCTAATTCTCTTGATACAGTCTTTTGCAGAGCAGAAGTTTTTAATTTTAATGAAGTCCAGCTTATCAATTATTTCTTTCATGCATTGTTTTGTATCTAAAAAGGCAATCAGCATACCCAATGTTATCTAGGTTTTCTCCTATGTTACTTCCAGGAATTTTATAGTTTTGCAGTTTATATTTGGGTCTGCAATCCATTCTGAGTGAATTTTTGTGAAGGGTGTAAGGGTCTGTGTCTAGGTTCACTTTTTGCATGTGGATGTCCAGTTGTTCCAGTACTATTTGTTGAAGAGACCATCTTTGCTCCATTTTTTAAAGTCTTTATTCCGTTGTCAAAGATCAGTTGAGTATATTTATGTGGGATTATTTCAGGGCTCTCTATTCTGTTTCATTGTCTATTTTTGACCACACTTTCTTGATTACTATAGCTTTATAATGAGTTTTGAAGTTGGGTGGTGTCAGTCCTCCAACTTTGTTCTTCACCTTCAATATTGCGTTGGCTATTCTGGGTCTTTTTCATTTCCGTATAAACTTTAAAATCACTTTGTTGATAGTCATAAGATAACTTCTTGGGGTTTTGATAAGGATTGCATTGAATCTATAGGTGAAGTTGGGAAGAACTGATATCTTGAAAATATTGAGTCTTCCTATCCATAAATATGGGATATCTCTCCATTTATTATTTCTTCTTTGATTTCATTCACCAGAATTTTGTAATTTTCTTCATATTGATTTGTACCTATTTTGTTAGATTTATGGCTAAGCGTTTCATTTTCTTTCAGTGCTCACATAAATGGTATTGTGGTTTTAATTTCAGATTCCACTGTTCATTGTTTGTATACAGGAAAGCAGTTGGCTTTTGTGTATTAACCTGGTATCCTGCAGTCCTGCTATAATGCCTTATAAGTTCCAGGAGTTTCTTTGTCTTTTATTTCAGATTTTCCACAGATGATCATGTCATCTGTGAACAAAGACAGTTTTATATCTTTCTTCCCAATTTGTATGTGTACCTTTTAATTACTTCTCTTGTTTTATTGCATTAGCAAAGACTTCTGGTACAGTGTTGAAAAGGAATGGTGAGAGTGGACATCCTTGCATAGTACCTGATGTTAGCCAGAAAGCTTCCAGTTTCTCACCATTAAGAATGATGTTAGCTGTTAGTTTTTTAAAAATAGTCTGTATCAAGTTGAGAAAGTTCCCCTCTATTCTTAGTTTACTGAGAATTTTTTGTCATGAATGATTGTTGGATTTTGTCAAATGCTTTTTCCGCATCTATTAATGTGATCGTATGGTTTCTCTTTTTTAGTTTGTTGATGTAATGGATTACATTAAGTGAAACTAGCCTTGCATACCTGGGATAAATCCAACTTGGTTGTGGTGTATAATTATTTTTATGCATCGTTGGATTCAATTTGCTAGTTTTTTTGTTGAGGATTTTTTGCATCTATGTTCATGAGAGATATTGGTCTATAGTTTCTTTTCCTGTAGTGTCTTTATCTGGTTTTGGTGTTAGGGTAATGCTGGCCTCATAGAATGAGTTACAAAGTATTCCCTCTGCTTCTATCCTCTGGAAGAGATTATAGAAAATTGGTACAATTTCTTCTTTAAGTGTTTGGTAGAATTCATCAGTGAACCCATCTGGGCCTAGTGCTTTCTGTTTTGGAATATTATTAATTAGTTATTCCACGTCTTTAATAGCTATAGGCCTATTCAAATTGTGTATTTCTTCTTGTATGAGTTTTGGCAGATTGTCTTTCAATCTGCCAAATAGACCAGGAATTGGTCTGTTTCATCTAGGTTGTCCAATTTGTGGGCATTGAATCATTCATAGTATTCCTTTATTATCCTTTTAATGCATATGAAATCTTTAGTGATGTCTTCTCTTTATTTCTGATATTAGTAATTGGTATCATTTTTCTTTTTTTCTTCATTAGCCTGAGTAGAGGCCTATCAATTTTATTGATCATCTCAGCTTTTGGTTTTATTGATTTCTCTATTGATTTCCTGTTTACAATTTCATTGATTTCTACTCTAATTCTTTTTTTTTTTTTTCCCTTCTGCTCACTTTGGATTTAATTTGTGCTGCTTTTTCTAGTTTCCTAAGGTGGAAACTTAGATTATTGATTTTAGATCTTTCTTCTTTTCTAATATATGCGTTCGGTGCTATAAATTTCCCTCTAAACACTACTTTCACTGCATCTCACAAATTTTGATAAATTGTTTTCATTTTCGTTTAGTTCAAAGTATTTTAAAATTTCTCTCACGAATTCTTCCTTGACCCATTTGTTATGTAGAAGTGTGTTTTTACATTTTTTTCTTTTTGAGGAAGATTAGCCCTGAGTTAACATCTGCTGCCATTCCTCCTCTTTTTACTGAGGAAGACTGTCCCTGAGCTAACATCCATGCCCATCTTCCTCTACTTCCTATGTGGGATGCCTGCCACAGCATAGCTTGCCAAGCAGTGCCATGTCTGCACCCAGGATCTGAGCTGGTGAACCCCAGGCCACCAAAGCAGAATGTGTGAACTTAACTGCTGCACCACCAGGCTGGCCCCTGTAGAAGTGTGTTTTTAAATCTCCATGTATTTTGGGATTTTCCAGTTATCTTTCTCTCATTGATTTCTAGTTTAATTCCACTGTGGTCTGAAAGCAGATATTGCACGATTTCTGATCTTTTAAATTTGTTAAGGTGTGTTTTATGGCCCAGGATGTGGTCTGTCTTGGTGAATGTTCCCTATTAGCTTGAGAAAAATATGTATTTTGCTGTTGTTGGATGAAGTAGTCTATAGATGTACATTATATCCACTTGATTGATGATGATGTTGCATTCAGCTGTGTACTTACTGATTTTCTGCCTGCTGGATCTGTCCATTTCTGAGAGAAGTTGAAGTCTCCAATTATGGCAGTGGGTTCAGCTGTTTCTCCCTGTAGTTCTATCAGTTTTTGCCTCATATAGTTTGCCTCTCTATTGTTAGGTGCATACACGTTAAGAATTATTATGCCTTCTCGGAGGATTGACCACTTTGTCATTAGCTAAATGTCCTTCTTTATCCCTGATAACTTTTCTTACTTTGAGGTCTGCTCTGTCTGAAATTAATATAGCTGCTCCTGCTTTCTTTTGATTAGTGTTAGCATGATATATTTTTTCCATCCATTTATTTTTAATCTATATGTGTCTTTATATTTAAAGTGGATTTCTGGTAGACAATATATAGTTGGATCTTGTTTTTTGATCCACTCTGACAATCTCTGTCTTTTAATTGGTTCATTTAGACCATTCAAATAATCACCATTCAAAGTGATTATTGATATAGTTGGATTAATATCTACCATATTTGTTAGTGTTTTTTATTCTTCCACTCTTATTCTGCCTTTTGTGGTTGTAATTGAGCATTTTATATGATTCCATTTTCTCTCCTTTCTTAGTATATCAGTTATGCATTTTTAATTTTTTTAGCGGTTGCCGTAGAGTTTGTAATATATGTTTACAACTAATCCAAGTCCACTTTCAAATAATACTATACCACTTCACGGGTAGTGTGAGTACCTTATAATAACAAAATAATCCTAATTCCTTCTTCCTTTGTCTTGTATCATTGCTGTCATTTATTTCGTTAATACACAAGCATACGTATTATACATAGATATAGGATATATACATAAGCATACGTAATCTATTATTGATATTTAAAAAAAACTGTTATCTGTTAAATCAATTAAGAATAAAAATATTAAGTTTTTATTTTACCTTACTTATTCCATCTTTGGTGTGCCTCCTTTCTTTATGTAGATCTGAGTTTCTGACCTATATTATTTTCCTTCTCTCTAAAGAACTTCTTTTAACATTTTTTGCAAGGCAGGTCTGCTGGCAAATTCTGTCAAGTTTTGTCTGAGAAAGTCTTTATTTCTCCTTCACTTTTGAAGGATAATTTCACAGGGTATAGAATTCTAGGTTAATTTTTTTTTCTGTCAATACTTTAAATGTTTCACTCCACTTTCTTGCTTGCAAGATTTCTGAGGAGAAGTTGGATGTAATTCTTATCTTCGTTCCTTTCTAGGTAAGGTATTTTTGTCCTCTGACTTCTTTCAGGAGTTTTTCTTTATTTTTTATTTTCTATAATTCAAAAATGATATGTCTAGCTGTAGTTTTTTGGGTGCTTATCCTGCTTGGTGTTTTCTGGGCTTCCTGGATCTGTAGTTTAGTGTCTGACATTAATGTGTGTCATTGTTTCAGATATTTCTTCTGTTCCTTTTTCTCTTTTCTTGTCCTTCTGTTATTCCCATTATACTTATTATACTTTCTGTAGTTGTCCCACAGTATTTGGATATTCTGTTCTGTTTTTTCAGACTTTATACTCTTTGCTTTTCAGTTTTTGAGGATTCTGTTGATAATATCCTCTTGGAGATTCTTTCCTCAGCTGTGTCCAGTCAACTAATGTGTCTCTCAAAGGCATTCTTCATTTCTGTTACAGTTTCTCTTTTTATCTCTGGCATTTTTCTGTTATTCTTTCTTAGGATTTCCATCTCTCTGCTTACATTGCCCATCTGTTTTTGAATGCTGTCTACTTTATCCTTTAGAGCCCTTAGCATATTAATCATAGTAGTTTTAAATTCCCAGTCTGATAAATCCAGTATCCCTGCTATATCTGGTTCTGATGCTTGCTGTGTCTCTTCAAATTGTGTTTTTTGCCTTTTGGTAATTTTTCATTGATAATTGAACATGATGTACTGGGTAAAAGGAACTGCTGGAAATAGGCCTTCAGTAATGTGGTGGTAAGATATTGGGGGAAGGCAGGCATTCTATGGTCCTATGATTAGGTCTTAGTCCTTTAGTGAGCCTTTCTCTCTGGACTGTGAACCTCAAAAGTGTTTCTTTGTTTTTTCCTTCTCCCTTCGTCCCACAGGATAGCAGGAATGGGTTAGAGGATTTCTGCCATGTCAAAGGCCAGAGCCAGTTGGAGTTGGGTATTTCCCTTCTTTTAAGGTGAGTTAGGCTCTGATAAAACCCAAGCAGGTTAGGCTGAGGTTAACTAATTTCCCCTGAGGGTCAGCCCTGTTAAGAAGAACAGAATGTTCTGAGTTATTTCAGAATGGATCCTTTCTCCCTTCCCCTGCCAAAAGCCCAAGAGGACTTTTCTCAGATGTTTACTTTGGGAATTTAGTCGAGCTCTTGGAGCTAAATCTCACAATATTATGGATGCCCTCCCTCCCCATGACTGCATCCCCCTAGAGTGTTTTACTCTCAGAGTTGTCCACACTGAGCCTTCAGCAATTCATTAGTTATAGTTCAGATTTTTCTACCCCTGGCACTGGTTCCTGCAGCATTTTCCACTGGTGAGTCTCTGCTCCTATAAGTTATGACTGCCTGTATTCCTCTGTCTTTCCCTTCTTGGGGGCAGTGGTTTGCCCTGTGTCCTGTGGTCTCTTAAGGATCAAAGAAGAATTGTTGATTTTTCAGTTGTCCACCTTTGTATTTGTTGTTAGGATAGAGTGGTGACTTCCAAGCTCCTTATATGCAGAAGCAGAAACCTGATATTTCTTAAAGTATGGATTATTCCATCATGTAGACTTAGGAAATTTGATTTTTTTGGGGGGGGGGCAGCCTCCACATAGAGCTACAAACTGCTAAAGTCTAAGAGTAATGGAATGGACAACCTGGAAGAATCAAAATAGGAGGTTTTGGTGAGAATGTGTGTGATGTTTGTGAGTTCAAATTTCAGAGATTTAGCACTCTGTGGAGATGGCTCAGTCTTACAGTTGACTTTGGGAATGGGTACAAGAATTATATAGAAAAATTAGAAACAAGATTTCTATATAAAATGAAAGCTGAAAGATCAAACATGCCACTTATAATAAAAACTGTAAATTGGATTAAAATACTTTCTAAGTATTCTAAATGCTTTACATATTTACATATTATTTACATATTAACTCATTTAATCTTTGTGATAAGCCTGAATTGTAGTACTTGTTATTGTCCCTATTTAAAGTACAGCCTCTTGGTTTAGTTGTGTTTTGGTTTTTGAACCAAAGTGATAAAGAAAGATTTCAAATAAAAGATTATACAGATATAAATAAAAAGGAAGCTGAACTACAGAATTAATTTAAAAATAGAATTTATAGCCAAAGAAAATAAGACAAAGGAGGTCTTTTAGGATTATGATTGTTTGCTTTTTTTGAATATCTAATACATCCATATAGTTCAAAAATAAGAAATTGGAAAAGATATACAGTGAAAGGCCTTCTTCATGTTCTTTTTCTGCCCAGTTCCAGCTCCCCACCCTCCTTAGATAATCCTGTTCTTATCTGACCAGACTTTATAACAAAAAAAGAACACGTTATGCATACTGTTTACCATCTTGCTCTTTTCACTATATCTTGGGGATCTTTCCATATCAGTATGTAGATCTTCCTGTTTTTTTACAACTGTGTATAATTCTGTTTTTAAATTTAACCAGTCAGTTCCCTATTGAGGAATATTTGGGTTTCCAGATAATGCTGCAATGAATTCCTCCATATATATGAATTTCCCAAAGTAGAATTGCTAGATAAAAGGTTCAGTTATGTACCTGTAATTTTGGTAAATATTACCAAATTGCTTACCATTAGGGCTATCCTAGTTTATACACCCTTCAGCAGGGTATGAGTATGTCTGTTCCCTATGGCCAAGATAAGCATTTTTGTTAATTTGAGAGGTATAATCTACAATAAAGACATACCATGGCTTTTTCTATCCTGAATAGCATAGCACCAGAGTTTATAAATATATATAAATAAAATATACATATACGATATACAAAATATGTTAAAAATGCAAAAGAAATATTGACAAGTGTACAAAGATAATATGCCTTTCTTACTACTAGACAGAATCAAGCAAACAAAAAATGAAGATGTGTTGGTGCCGGGCCAGTGTCATAGTGGTTAAGATTGCAAGCTCCGTTTTGGCAGCCCAGGGTTTACAGATTCAGATCCCAGGCGCAGATGTAGCATCACTCATCAAGCCACACTGTGGCCGCATCCCACGTAAAATAGAGGAAGAATGACACAGATGTTAGCTCAGGGCCAATCTTCCTCACACACACACACAAAATAAATAAATAAAAAATAAAGATGTGGAATGTCTGGATAATTCATTAAAGTTGATTATGTACCTCTACAAATGGAGCATACATTTTCTACTATAAAATCCAGGGAAAATTACAAGGTTAATCATATATATTACGCAACCTAGCAAACCCTAATAAAGTTGTTGAAAACTTTCAGGCTCAATTATCTGAATCTCATGCTCATTTTTATCTTAGTCTCTTTATTCATGTTCTTCCATCTACTGTGCATGCTTCCTTTTATGCCAATCCTTGTGGCGGGTATTTACAGAGTTCCGCAGAATGATACACAAAAGAACATTATTTATGCTAACAGTTATATATTAGTGGAATTAGTTATAGTATTCATGATCTTGATATATATAATTTTTTTAAGTAAATACTTTTTTGAATCAAGTTAATTTCTTTTAAAAGTGGTCATTAATGTTGCTTTTTTAATGATCACACATTTATTTCTTGACTCTATAGTTTATTTATCCCTCACCACTGTACTATAAATATGCTCATGAAGGGCATTCATTATTCCTTTCCTTTCAAAAGAATCTAGTGACTTTTTCTTAGCCCTCTTTTATCTTCTTAGATAAAATTGAGTTCATTGTCCTTATGAAACCATCTTTTTATGCTGTGCATGAGAGTGTAAAACTCTGATTTACCTAATTTTCTAACTACTCCATGAGCTCCTTTCGTGGTTTCTCTTTCTGTCTCTTAGTAATGGGTATCTGTGAAAAGTTGTCTCTGCAGTGGTTGTTACGGTTTATAGGTTGAATCTCCCCCTTAGCATTTATGCCTGTAATTATTTAAAAAGTAGAAACTTGCCACCAAACATTTACTTTTCCAAAAATTAGGATAGTGCTTTTATCTTAACTTTTGCTTTGAACAGTTTCCAGGGCTTAGTTAAAAAAAAAAAAAGTGACTGGACTGATTTTTAAAAACTACTGTCATTGTGGCATTCTCATTAAAAAAAAAAAAACAACCAACATTTGTCCACTCACCAAACATTTGGCAAACATATGCTGTGTGCCAGATATTGTGCCAGGAGTTGAGGGCTCAAATGTTAAAGACTTCAGTCTCTCATCTCCAGGAGTTCAGGGTCTAGTAAAAGAGGCTGTGATAAGTGCTGTGGTGAAGAATATGCTGACCCAACATGGGGAGCAGTGGTGAAGAAAGTGGACTCTGGGCCCCAGCTGACTGGGTTGAATCCTGGCTCTGCCACTTACTAGCTCTGTAGCCTTGAGAAAATTTCTTAATCTCTCTAAGCTAGCACTGATCAATAGAAATATAATGCGAGCCACATATGTAATTTAAAATTTTCTAGTAGCCATGTTTAAAAAAAATAATGAGAAACAGGTAAAATTAATTTTAATCTTATCCCATAACCTAAAACATCATCTTAACATGTACTCAATATAAAAATTTATTAATGAGATATTTTACATTTTTTTTTGTACTGGATCTTCAAAGTCTGGTATATATTTTACACTTATAGCACAGCTCAATTTGGACTAGCCATATTTCTAATGCTCAGTAGCCGCATGTGGCTAGAGGTTACTGTATGGGATAATACAATTTTATGCCCCATTTATTCATTCATAAAATGGGGATAATAATAGTTTCTATCTCATGGAGTTCTAGTGAGGAATAGGTGATTAAATACGTGTAAAGTACTTAGAACAGTGATGGTTCTAAGCATGGTAAGCACTCATTAAATGTTAGCTGTTATTATTTTTAAGGATAATTATTTTATTGTTGTAGAGGCCATGAGAATATAGATAAGGAGCCTAGAAGAGGTGATGTTAAAATTGAATCCTGAAGAATGGGCAGGAATTAGAGCAAAGACTAGGTGATGGGAGGGGAGTTCTACATGAAAAGAGCATGTACAGGGAGACATAAGAAATTTGATGAATACTAGGAAGTAAAAACAGTATGGTTAGAGTATAAGGTATGTGTGAAACTGACAGATGATGAGGCTGGATTGGTAGGTGGATCAAATCGTTAAGGACCTTTATCTCAAAGGGTCGGTCAATGACAAGCCACATATATGATGGTGATCCCATAAGATTAGTACCGGATAGCCTAGGTGTGTAGTAGGCTATGCCATCACATATAGCATGTATGAGTACAGTTTATGATGTTTGCATAAGGATGAAATTGCCTAATGACACATTTCTCAGAACATATCCTGGTCGTTAAGCGATGCATTTCTGTATTTGAAAGATCACAGTATCAGCAGTATTGAGGGTTGGAAAGGGGCCAAATGAGAGGACTTCTTCTGATTTCACAGAGAGTCAGTAGAAAGCTGAGATTAAAACTGAGGATTTTATGAACCTGTAGCCATAATAATTTCTACTACTTCAGACAGAGCAGTAGAGATTAAGTGCTTGGACTCTGGAGTTCTGGCTTATGTGTTTCTTGAGGCAAGTGACTTCAGCACTCTGAACCTCCTTTGAAATAGAAATTCCATTATCCACCTGATAGGCTTCTAATTAACTATTGTTAATATTGTGAGGCAGCTTGGCATAAACTCAATACAACCAAAAAAGGCATCAAAGTTTCTTTCTCTTTCCTCTAAGACATGAAGTAGTGACTCTGGAGACACATATATGCACACATGAGATAATAGATAAACAATGTAAAACACTGCTTTTAAGTGCTAAAATTAGAAGTTAAAACAGTAGAGCAAATATTGTGGGAGATCAGGAAAACTGGGGAATTAGGAATGTCATGAGAATAGTATAATTTGAGTGGGGCTATGAAATATGGTCAAGAATTAGATGAGCAAAACAAAGCAGGAAGGGCTTTTTGGGCAGGAGAAGCAACAATAAATTAGTTACAATGAGGAATGAATGTTGAATGTTAGTACAGTTAATTAAGTCATTAATTCCTCTTGTTTAATGCTTGCTTATTATATGCCAGCATCTAGGGGTCACACTGAAGGCATGTTTAAGTGAAAATCTACATACTGAATAAAGAGGCTGCCCCTCAATTTTTTCTTTCACTTGACTCAACATGGGCAGTCAGGCTTCTGCATACCACTCCTTCCCCAAGTAGAAGGTTGAAGTATTTCATTCTGGGGAAACTAATCAGCCCAAAATGAAAGACAATAGGTGCCAACGTTTGGGGGGTCCATTAACGATATGGGCAGGTGTCTGCCCAGTAATCCTGCAGTGAAACCCATTATTGATCGTGCCTTTACACACAGACACTTAACTTTCGATCAACATATTAGAAACTCACTCTTAAGTATTAACCCATAGTGAAGGACTACTTCTAGATATGCTGATATATAAAAAGAAGGATCATCTGTCTTTTGTCCTCTATGCTTAATGTTTCTTGCCTTTCTGTCCATGACTGAGAGTAAAAACAATCTAGATTTGTCTTAGGAAAGCCCTAAGAATTGTTTTTCACTTTAAAAGAGTAAATTTTCCCCTTTTCAACCTTTCTTTTTTCCTTTAGACCTAGTTTCTGCTCTTACATCAAATGTAAAGCAGTAATATTAGCAATTATTCTGCAAAAAGGGATTAGGTAAAAGTATTGCTTTGTGTAAGTCAAAAAACCAAATCTAGTAGAAAAGTTTATTTAAAATACATTTAAAGAGCTCTTAATTGGCTTTAAGATAATAGTTTAAATGTTGAGTAAGTAGTTTTCTCACTGGAGGCTCCCTAAAAGACCATCTCTCTTTGATAACAGTTTTTCTTTCTTTTTCTTTTTGTTTTTTTTTTTTTTTTGAGCAAGATTAGCCCTGAGCTAACTACTGCCAGTCCTCCTCTTTTTTGCTGAGGAAGCCTGGCCCTGAGCTAATGTCTGTGCCCATCTTCCTCTGCTTTATATGTGGGACACCTACCACAGCATGGTGTGCCAAGTGGTGCCATGTCCGCACCTGGGATTCGAACCAGCGAACCCCAGGCCGCTGAGAAACAGAACGTGCAAACTTAACCGCTCTGCCACCTGGCTGGCCCCACAGTTTTTCTTTCTTAATCCTTGCTTATCTTCATGTGTTTTTTTTTCCACTCTCTGTAATTTAGCATTTTCCCTAATCATCCTTCTCTCCTGACAGCGTTTGCTTCATTCTCTTTGATTACATTATGTCTTGAATCAGACTCTTTCATACCACTAGCATTTTGAGTTAACCCCTCCCTAGATTACGAGGCCATGTTTATATTCCCAGTATGCTATGTTCTCGGTATTTGTAATTTCATTATCTCATTCCTAATATAGCAGCTTCTTTTCTCCCAGCATTGGACATATAGTAGATTTGTATTTTTATGTCTTTTAGATGAGAAGTCTGGACCTAAAGCCAACAAATCAACAGTAAAGCAGCAGGACATTTTCAATGAAGGTTCATTCCAAGGAATAAAGATGGAAGAAATTACAAAGAGAAAGTCTGTATTGGGAGAAACCTGGAAATCTAGAGGCCAGTTTAAGAATCAGCACCTAAACCAGGAGAATTATCTGGGACAAGATATACTCACCTGCATGGAAATTCCTGCCAAAGAAAGAGATATAGAGTCTAATGAATTTGGAAAAGGTTTCAGTATAAGATCAGTAGTTGTTTTGGAGCAGAATGATCCTGTAGGAGAGTGTTGTCATGAATATGGTACACCTGGAAAAATATTCCAACAAAACTCAGATTTAATTAGACAGAAGAAGTGTGATGGAAAGAAACCTTGTAAATGTAGTGAATGTGGGAAAACCTTCAGAGACCACACTACTCTTATTCAGCATCAAAGAACTCATACTGGAGAGCGACCCTATAAATGTAATGAATGTGGAAAGAGGTTTAACCAGAGTTCCCACTTAACAAACCATCAGAAGACTCATACAGGAGAAAAGCCCTACAAATGCAATGAATGTGGGAAGGCCTTCAGTTATTGCTCAGTCCTTATTCAACATCAGAGAATTCATAGTGGGGAGAGACCTTATGAGTGCGTTGAATGTGGCAAGACATTCAGTCGTAGTACATACCTTACTCAGCATCAAAGAATTCACACTGGTGAGAAACCCTATAAATGTCTCGAATGTGGGAAGGCTTTTAGCCAGAGCACACATCTTACTCTCCATCAGAGAATTCATACTGGAGAGAAACCTTATGAATGCAATGAATGTGGTAAAACCTTTAGTCAGAGTGCACATCTTACTCAACATCAAAGAATTCACACAGGAGAAAAGCCCTATGAATGTAATGAATGTGGGAAAGCCTTCAGTGATCACTCAGCTCTTATTCGACATCATATTGTCCATACTGGCGAGAAACCTTATGAATGTAATGACTGTGGGAAAGCTTTCAGTTACTGTTCAGACCTTATTCAACATCAAAGAATGCATACTGGAGAGAAACCATACAGATGCAATGAATGTGGGAGTTCCTTTAGTGATTGTTCAGCCCTTATTCAGCATCAAAGAACTCACACTGGAGAGAAGCCCTACGAGTGTAATGAATGTGGGAAAGCTTTTGGTAACTACTCAGCTCTTATTCGACATCAAAGAATTCATACTGGAGAGAAACCCTATGAATGTAAGGAATGTGGAAAAGCCTTCAGCAGAAGTACATACCTTACTCAACATCAGAGAAGTCATACAGGAGAGAAACCATATAAATGTAATGAATGTGAGAAAAGTTTCACCCAGAGTTCATTCCTTACTCAACACATGAGAGTTCATACTGGAGAAAAACCCTACAAATGTATTGAATGTGGGAAAGCTTTTAGTGACCGCTCAGGGCATATTCAGCATCAGAGAACTCACACTGGAGAGAAGCCCTATGAATGTAATGATTGTGGGAAAGCTTTCAGTTTCTGTTCAGCTCTTATTCAGCATAAGAGAGTTCATACTGGGGAGAAGCCCTATAAATGCAATGACTGTGGAAAAGCCTTCAGTGATCGGTCAGCACTTATTCAACATCAGAGAACTCACACTGGAGAAAAGCCCTATAAATGTAATGTATGTGGAAAAGCCTTCAGTCAGAGTACAAACCTCACAAATCACCAGAAAACTCATACTAGTGAAAAATCTTATAAATGTAATGAATGTGGGAAAGCTTTTAGTTACTGTTCAGGCCTTATTCAACATCAGATGACTCATAGTGGAGAGAAACCTTATGAATGCAGTAAATGTGGGAAAGCCTTCAGCTGGAGGACAGACCATAAAAAACATCAGAAAACTCATACTGAAGAGAAACTCTACAAATGTAATGAGTGTGGGAAAGCCTTTAGCCAGAGCACATATCTTACAAAACACCAGAAAATTCATAGTTGAGAGAAAGCAAATACACATACTGAATGTAGGAAAACCTTCAGACAAAACTCTTCTGTTCCGCATGAAAAACCTCACACTGGAGAGAAGTCCTCTGAATACCTTGGGAGTTTGGCCAGTATGGTGACTCTTCCCAAGGAAACAGAAGGAGGATCTTGAAAACTGTCAGCTACCTAGAGTGGCCACATGGCTTAGTGGAAAGAGCACAATTCTGAGTTTTAGAAGTCCTGGACTCTAATTTCAGCTCTCTTACTAACTAGGTCTAGTACTTACTTCAGGGTAAGTTACTTTACCTCTTTAGACCTTAATTTATTCATCTGAAAAATTGGAATGCCTGATTAATCTTTAAGATTCACATTTATTTTATTTACTACTAGTGCAGGCTTTTATAGATGTGATTCTTAATTTGTGACTTATTTATAATAAATACATCAGGTGTGATTCACAGTGTGAGCATGTAGTAGTCATTAAGGATTCAATAAAAATGTAGACCACATGCTATATATACTATTTATTACCTTTGCATTGGTTCTCCAAAGTTCAGCATATCATGAATATTGAAGAAAATTGAGAGATAAAATAGTATAAGTTCTATGAATTATTGCAGTGGGAAAGTTGAGATCTTTTCTTGGTTAAGAATCTGGTTGTTAGATAAAACCTTAGAAAAGAATGAACTAAAATGTTGGTAAAGGCTAGATTACCTAGAATCTGTCCAAACTTAGTCTTGAAATATAAACTTTCTCTACTAAGTTTAGTATGGTTGCCATCATGTCCCAGATGAAAAGGAACTAGAAAACATGTCTTGGGCAGGTTACCAAGAAAAGATGAAATTGGAAAGTTTGTTATTTCCATACCTAAATATATGAAGGCCAGGTGGATGAGAATAAATGCTGAGATCCAACACATCTAGAAAAGTCTATTGTTCTATTGTCTGACTTTTTCCTGTGACTACAGAGACAATGGCCTGAAAATATGAAGATTTACCCCAGAAACCTGTGATTTTATTGACCAGCTAGGGACAGAAAAAAGATAGAACTTATCCAATGTATGGTTTTGGAGACTCTTCTAGACTTACTGAATCTGGAGTTCATTTTGGTGTCCAAGAAGATTGTTCACACGTAAGGGTAGATTATTATGGACTTGCTACACAAGCTTTGAGAAAACCTGGACTTAAGGAAGTTGTGTTTAAGCCTGACTGAATTTATGTATCCTTCTAAGAACATGTGAAAGTCATGCTTTCTCATCAGAAAAATATGGGACAGATTTCATACAGTTTTGTGAGCAGTTACAATATATATATATATAATACTGGTAGTTCTATAATCACATATATATTATACTAACAATAGTTCATTTGAAAGTGTAATGGAGAAGAGATTCTATTCACAATAGCTATAGAAATATAAAATATTTAGGAATGAATTTAGTAAGAAATATGTAAGACCAAAAATTCATTAAAAATTTTTTTATAGTGTGGCCCCGTGGCCGAGTGGTTAAGTTTGCGCGCTCCGCTGCAGGCGGCCCAGTGTTTCGTTGGTTCGAATCCTGGGTGCGGACATGGCACTGCTCATCAGACCACGCTGAGGCAGCGTCCCATATGCCACAACTAGAAGAACCCACAACAAAGAATACACAACTATGTACCGGGGGGCTTTGGGGAGAAAAAGGAAAAAATAAAATCTTTAAAAAAAAATAAAATAAAAATAAAAAAATAAAAAAATAAAAAATAAAAAATAAAAAAAATTTTTTATAGTGGCAATAAGTTAATCAGTACACGAGAAATGTATCATGTACCTGTAGGGGATGAGTGAATAAAATTGTTAGTTAAAATCATTAATTAGCAAATTTAATTTGAGGTTATCTAAGTTTAATATGAAAGAAAAAAGGGATGAGAATGGGCAAAATATTTCCAAAATATAATAAAGCTGGGGTGGGGAGGTGTGCAAAAACAATTGATCCATAAAGCAGAAAAGAAGACTCTGAAACAGGCCCAGTACATAAAAGAATTTAGCATGTGAAATTCTTCATTAGGAGTGGTTGGATAACTAATTCAGTAACGGTTTTCAGGCAAGTAGCTAACCTTTATAGTAAATAAATTTACCAAGTGGATTAAAGATCAAATGTAAAAATGAAACTATGAGAGAAACAAATATGTGTAGATAAATACCTAACTGATCTTGAGTTGTGGAAGCTTTCCAAACTGTTCACAAGAAACAATAGTTATTACTACCAAAAAAAAAAAGCTAAAATTTGTGTTTCAACATACCTCAAAAAGTGAAAAAGCAAATGACGGATTAGGAAAAGAACTTTCTTGGTGGTATATATGATGAAAAAAGGGTTAATATCTATTATATATGAGATTTTATGAAATAAAAAAAAGTAAAGGAAAACAAGGATATGACACAAAAGAAGAAATACAAGTAGCCAATAAAATGTGAAAAATAGCCTTATTTGTTTTCAGAGAATTGTGGATTAGAACAATTATTTATACATTTTTTGTTTCAACAAATTGACAAAGTACAAAAAATACAGTGTTATTCAATTTTGAAGGATGAATGCTCTAACCCAACCTTGAATACTATGTTTATTGGTACAGTATTTCTGGAGGCACTTTGACTCTATGTAACATGAGACTTAGGAATATATGTGTTGGTTAACCTAGTTAGGTTGGTTAACCGAAGTGGATATCACTTCTAGAAATGTATTCTAAGCAGCAGTCGTTGATGTGCACACACAGTTATCACCAAGGATTTCTATTTTAGCATTGTTACATGGATGAAAAGCTGGAAACAACCAATTTGTGTCAGACAATAAGAAACTGGCTACATCTGGAATATTTTGCAATCTTTAAAAATAATCTTATAGAAGAATATTTAGTGAAAACTAATTGATATGAAATAAAAAACAGGTAAAAACAGTAAGTACTATATATATCTATGTATAGGAAAAAGGCTGGAATTATATACAGCAAAATGTGTTTATTTTTGGTGGTTATAGTTAATTTTGCCAAATTTTCTGTAATGCCTATGTATTGTTTTATAACCAGAGAAACTATTTTTTAAAGGAAATTGATAACTAAGCAAATTTAATGGTTTTGTAGAATATGAGAACACCTTAGTGAATTATGCAGTGGATTTAAATAGTATGGGTACAAGTGTAAGACTGTCATAAAGCTGTTACTTTATGACTTTTTTGTTGCTATTTCAACCTGAGACAATGTGTTCACTTCTTACACCTTCTCCATACAGCAAACACCACTCCACTAACTGAGATAGTTTCAGTCAGGCAGTTCTCACACTCCTGCTCCCGACAATTTGACCGTTGTGCTAACTGCAATTGGAATACCTCCTCATTTACTTTCCTTATTCCTGTCTCTTTCAAACTACATTTTATGGCCTAGCACATACATAGTGTCAGATTATTATTATTATTTGCCTTCAACAGCTCCTTGCAGTACTCATTTCTTCTTTCTTTGAATTTCTGTGGCATTTATTCACATGGTATTTAGTACTTAATGATTCTTTGATGTTCAATAATAAGTTATTTGAGTAGGATTCATACCTTAGAGTTTTATGACTTCACAGAGGCTAAGTAGAAGTGGATATATAGTAGATGCTCAGTAAATTTTCTTTGACTAGGAAGGGAGAGTGCTGTAGTAATATGGACTGAGGAAGGGATGATGCTGTAGTATGAAGACATGTGCTTTATCTGATTTTCAAGATGGCTCTTAGAACTCGCTGTCTTGTTCAGCCTACAAATATATAATCACATTTGCTTTTTACAATATATATTTTGTAAACTAATTAAAATTTAGAGTGATTATATTACAATCGAAGGTGATACCATACATCAGTCTTTTTTCTTCTCTAAGAGACAGCTAAGGTCCATGAATATAGTTCTCCACAATAATTTCTAATTCCTATTTCAACACAACTATCTCGGAATTTTTTTTAACCTAACTTCCTCAATCTTCTCCAGCAACTTGCCACTGAACTCCAGCTACGAATACTGGACCTTCACACATATTTATTCTGACATGTTCTTTCATATCTTGCTTTGGAGATAACTCTTCTGCTGAATTATTGAATCAATCATTCATTTTGGTCTCCATGAAGTATCCAGTTCCCTTCTCCTGTTTATAATAGAAGCCAGTTAGTTTTTATAAATGTAAGATCATTTCTTCCATTTTCTCTTTAGATGAGTGAGGTTAATTATTTCTTATACCTAGTTGATTTCCTTTATCAACCCGTTAGCAACCAGGTTTGACTTTGTATTCAAAGAGTTACATTTGTTAGGATATAGGGATATCTCTTTTAACAGACCCAAAATATCAGTGGTTATACAGAATATGGACATAAACAACCCAGAGTTCCTGGCTGTAGGAACTCTGTGATGTCAGGAACACAGGATCTGTTAATCTTGGTGCTCCACCATCCTCAGTGTGTGCTTCTATCTTGAGGTCCAGGCATCTTACCTGTTTTCAAGCCAGCAGGAATGGAAAGACATCTCATTCCCATTAGGGGCATGACCAGGAAGTTTTGTGCATTATATTACTCATATCCCGTTGACCATAAATGAGTTATATGACCTCATGTACCTGTGAAGGAGAATGAGGAAAGTTTTATATATAGTTTTAAGGGGAAGAATGATGATAAACAGCAGAGATCTTAAAGCAATTGTCTCTCTTATTGGTTAAATTGCAATCGAAAATGACCTGGTTTCATAAAGTCATAGGCCATGAATTCAGTCTGGAGGGTGGGCTGGTTAGATGTTCCAACTAGGGTAATCCAATAACAGAGGAAGTGGAAAGACTGAGAGCAAGCGTCTCCCTAGGCCAGCTGCACTCTCAGCAGGTGCAGGCCATGTTCAGCATGTGGCAGGTTAGCCCCATCCAAAAGGGGGATTTGAGCTTAATTCATTAACTTTTAATAGGCCTTTCTTTCCAAGTGATGTGCCCAGTTCTGAGTCAAGCCGAGTATAGGCACCCCCAAAACATATTACAAAGGAAATCTGAATCACATTTCAAGCAAGGTGAAGGTTTGTTGCTCTGTTATGTACTCATGTACTCTCCACTCAAATCTGTCAGGGGAATTGGAGCATTTGTTTTACTCCAGCTTACCTGGAAACCAGAGTGATCTCTCTGCTACTCTTTCAGGCTAGTTCAGACGTAAAACTTAGTAGCCAGACTAGATCCTGTGCACCCCTGACAGTATAATGTGGAGCAGTCTACATATTCCCTTAAGAAATGGAATGCTCAGTTGAGGAAACTAGTACGAAAAATGGTTAAGGGCACCAATTCCTCCACAAACCAATTGTGTAATATTTCCTCAGATAATATAATCTCTCAGAGTTAATTCCTTCATCTGTAAAATAGGGACAAGATTACCTATGTCAGAGTTACCTTAAGGATTAAATGAGATAATTTATAGAAAGCGTCACTTTGTTGGTACTTTATTATTGTTGTAGTTATATATTATACCTATTATATAACTTATGTGAACTGCTATTTTTATAATGCATTGATGACATAAGTTATGAATTATTGAGTCAGTCATAAAATGATAGGCTCAGAGGGAGTAGGAGATATCCTTTCTATTGAACAATAATACATAATGGCCCTGAATCCAAAATTAATTGGAAATGTCAACTTGCCAAAGGACATTTTTACAAGTTAGGTTTATTGAGGTATACTTGGATCAATAATTTAAAATCTTCCCACAACAAAGGCTCTAGGCACTGATGGCTTTACCAATGGATTCTATCAAACAGTAAAGAAAGAACTGTTCCATTGTTCCAGAAAGTAGAGCGTGTGCTCTCCCCAACTCATTCTGGGTGTAGTATAATCCTGATACAAAAATTGGACAAGGACAATATTTAGAAAGGACGATTATAAGCCAGTCTCATTGATGAACATAAATGTAAAACTCTTGAGTATATTATTGACCCACTGTCTAGTAATGTATGTGTGAAGGATAATATAGTGTGGCTAAGTTGGAGTTATCCAAAGAGTGAAAGATTGGCTGAAAGTCAAAAATCAAGCCACGTTAATTCATCACATTGAAAGATTGAAGGAGAAACACATCTGGTCATCTCAATGGATACAGAAAAGGTGTTTGGTAAAATTCAACATACACTAATAATAATAATTTTAAGCAAACTAGGAATAGAAGAAAACTTCCTTTATCTGAAAAAGAATGTGTACAAAAAGCCAAAGGTAACGTCATACTTAAGTGAAATTGTGAAAGCTATCTCAGAGAGGAAATAAGGCCGCTACTCCTCATCACTTTGCTGTAGGTCCTAGCCAGTGCAGCAAAGCAAGGTAAATTATAAGAGAATTGGAATGAAGAAATTATTATTATTTACAGATATTACTTTAGTATGCAGAAAATTTTAGAATCCTCAGATAAATGATTAAAATCATTAAGAGATTTAGCAAGATTGCTAGATACAAAGTTTTTTTCTATATAGCTTACCAACAAATTAATCTTAAAAACACACCATTTAAAATGGCATGAGAATAAATTTAAGAGATGATGTAAAATCCTTCATAGTAAAAATAAAACTCTACTGAGAGACATTAAATAAGATCAGGTAAGTGAAATTATATATTATGTTCATAGATGGTAAAATGATACAGTATTGTAAAAATGTTCTTCTAAAATTGAACAGATTAAATCCAATTAAAATCTCAACACTTTTGCTGAACTTAATAAGCTCTTTCGAAACTTTTTTTATGGAATGCAAAGAGCCAAGAATAGCTAAACATTCAAGAAAAAGAAGAAGAGGCGATAGGGAGAGAACTTGCTCATCCATAAATGAAAACTTATTTTAAAGCCTTATCAACTCAGATGGTATAGTATTGATGCAAGGATAGACAAATGGGCCAATGAACAAAAAAAGAGCACATTTGATATATAATAAATGGGATACTGTAGAAGAGTAAGGAAAGGAAGAAGTGTTCAAAAAATTTTGCTGGCTTAATTAGATATCTATATGGAAAAATATACCATACATAAAAATTAATTCCAGGTGTGTTTATGCTGAAATGTATAAAGCATTTAGAAGAGAATAACAAAAAATATCCTGAGGACTTTGGGATAGAAGAAGGTTTCTTAAGGAATAAGATACAAGAGCACTAAGCATAAAAGGAAAATTGATCAATTTAATGACATTAAATTTATAAAATAAGAATAAGTGAAATTAAGAACTCTGTTCATCAAAAGACACTATAAAAGAATGAATCTAAGTCACAGAATAGGAGAAGGTATTTGCCACATAAATAACTTACACAGACTAGCATGAAAATGCAGAATCTATAAAGACCTTCTATGACAGAGAGAGTGAGCCAGGCAGAAGATGCTTTGTCTTTTCCGATTTACCCTGAAATGTCAGGCATAGTATCACTTCTGCTTCATTCTCTTAGAAGTGAGTCACTAAGTCTAGCCCATAGTCAAGGAGATAGGATTTACAATCCACCTTTTTTTTTTTTTTTTAAAAATTGGCACCTGGGCCCACAACGGTTGCCAATTTTTTTTTTTTTTTTCCTATATTTTCTCCCCACGTCACCCCAGTACATAGTTGAATATTTTAGTTGTGGGTCCTTCTAGTTGTGGCATGTGGGACACCACCTCAGTGTGGCCTGTTGAGCGGTGCCGTGTTTGCGCACAGGATCCGAACCAGCGAAGTGGAGCACATGAACTTAACCACTCGCCCATCGGGCCGGCCCCTAGAATCCACCTTTTGATGAGAGGAGTGCTGAAGAATTTGTGGGCATATTTTAAAAGAACTACAGCAATCAGTTTTTATAGAAATGAGGAAAATGCTAATTAATCCTAGATGCTACTGATCTTCCATCAGAATTGCTAAAATTAAAAAGACGAGAAGCACTAATTATTGACAAGGATGTGAAGTCATAACTTTCATCGCCACTATTGAAGGTTTAAACTGATATAACTACTTGAGAAAACAGTTGGACTTTATCTAGTAAATTGAAGACAGACATACTCTATTATCCTAGATATGTACCCAAGACAACTGTGCACATGTACACCAACAGATCTGTGTAAGAATATTCATAGTATTGTCGTTTGTAAAGGCACGAATTGGAAACAACCTGAGTGAACATTTATGGTAAATTAGAAAAATAATGTTTAATACTATTCAACAATAAACAACAGGTCAGAGCTACAGCAACAATACGGATGAATCTTACCAACATAATTGTGTGAAAAGAAGTCACAAAGGAAACATTTAGTATGATTATACTTATATGAATTTCAAAACCAGAACAAATAATAATATTTAGGCATGTATATGTGTGTGGTAAATGCATTAGGAATATAAAGAAATGATTACCATTAAAGTCAAGACTGGTTTTCTGGGGGAATAAGGAGAGTGTGGAAGACAGAGGTTGTGAATGGAAGGGACATATAGAGGGTTGCCTGAGTGCCAGCAATGCTCTATTTTTTTTGTCGTGAGTAATGGCTAAATGAGTATTCACTGTATAATTACTTGTTAAGCTATAGATACAGATTTTATTTACCTCTCTGTGTCTGACATTTTACAATAAAAATGTAAAACAAAACAGATAAGAAGCTTTCTATGTATTGATGTGTAAAGATTTCCAAAATATATCGTGAAGTATGAAAAGCAAGGCCCAGAACATTTGAATCTCTATATTTACATACAAGTGGATAAAGAAACTCCAGAAGAAGAGGTAAGAAATTAATAATAATAGAACCTGTGGAAGATGGAGGACAGAGTGGAAATCAGGTAGGCAGGTGACAGAGATGGGAGGGAAACTTCTCTGGAGAACTATTTATACTTCTCTTGAACTCTGTGAGTGTATTACCTTTTCAAAATACTAAATAAACAAATCTCTTAAAGCAGTATTCAGAAGCCTCACAGGAAAGTGTGTCTTCTTTAGAACAGATTCTCCTTCCCCCGGAGTCTCCTGTGTTATCTTCATCTTTAGGCACCAGTAGCTCAGGAGTCAGTTTATTCCTGGACAGCCTGAAGCTTTGGAAAGGGGAAGAACTAATGGTTACACAGATGAACATCTGCCGCTCTCCGGATGGTACTGGAAGTCTCAGGTGCTTAGTCCTACTGCAGGGTCAAGCTTTTAACTTCTTGCACAAGCATGAACCAGCATGGTGGATCACGTGACTAAACAGAAGACCCATGATTAGCAACTCCATCAGGTTTATACACACAACCACAACAGAGAGCTGTAGAAACAGAATCTAGAACATTTACCTATGAATAGACCATTCCTGTACCCTTTCAGGGTTAAACTCTTGAAATTTGCTTACACATCTACCTGTGGAAAAACATTGAGTGCTCCCTATGTACTCCAGTAGGGCATTCATTCAACATTTATTCAACAAAGTATTGAGTAGCTGCTATATTGTAAGTGAAGAAAAGTGAGGCCATCTTGTTTCGCTAAATGGCCTCCTCTGTGTGACTAATCGCTGCTCTGCACATACTATAAAAAGTTCACATTTTCTCCTGATGTATGGCTTCTGCTTATGTGTATACTCCCTGAGAGTTTGATAAATTAAAACTTTGTTCTATGAATTTCTCTCCAGTTACAGGCTGACCACAGGAGGGAAACACACTTACAAGGTATCCATCAGAGCTGACAGAAGAATGGAACAATAAAAGACCCTGGAATCCGTCATGCCTGAATGAAATCCCCTCCTAACTGCTCATTTTCCCTGTGTAACTACTTCAAGATTCTGCAATTTTTGAAGACGGGTTTTTTTTTGAGACATCAGTCTGCCATCTTCCTGATTATGCCGGCTAATCAAATTAAAACTTCCTTTCTTGATCCCTGACTCCTTGTGATTGATTGGCTCAGATCATGGAGAGCAGAGCCAGCCCATTGCTTGGTATCAATATGACATGTACTCCTCTAGATACTAGAGCTATAGCTATGAACACAGTGGGCAAAAATCTCTGTCCTCACGGAGTTTGCATTCCAGTGGGAAATGCAGACAAATGAAATGAATAAGTAAAATAGTATAATAACTAATGAAAAATAGCAGGAAAGATAATAGGGATGGCTGGTTTTTTAAAAAGTATTTTCTAATTTTAAATATGTTGAACAGTTAAGCCTTCACTGAGGAAGTGGTATTTGACCAAAGACCTGAAGGATATAAGGAAATGAGTTAAGCATATATTTGGGAAAAGTTGTTTCCAGGCAGAGGAATCAGCAAGTACAAAGGCCTGAGGCAGGAGGATGCCTGACTTGTTGGAGGAAGAGCAAGGAGGCTGGTGCTGGCTAGAGAGGAAAGGAGGAGAGAGGAGAGGGGAGGGCTCTTACAGGCCACTAGAAGCACTTTGGCTTTTATACTGGATGAGAGAAGAACCCTTGAGAGGTTTGCACTACTGCTGTGTCTAGACTAGACAGGGACAAGGATAAATAAAAAACAGGGAGACCAGTGAAGCGTCTATTGCAAAAATCTAGGTGAGAAGTGATAGTAGATTTTCTAGTGTGCTAGCAATAGAAATAGTAAGAAAAACAGCTGGATTATGGATATATTTTGAAGGTGGAATTGATAGATGGGACGTAGGATCTAAGCAAAAAGGATTTACAGATGACGGCACAGATGGAGCAGTTGTTTACGGAGGTGGGGAAGATTGGTGAGGAGCAAATTTGGGAGGAAGATTAGGAGCTCAGTTTTTGACAATAAGTATAAAATACTTGTTGAGAAAGCAGTTGCATATGTGAATCTAGGGTTTCATGGAGCAGTCCAAGATGGAAAGAGATATTTGCATTTACACGGTATTTAAAGACTCAGCCTTGAGCATGCTAAGGTTTAGGGAAAGATTATACAAGGGATAGTTATAATATGTCATAAGTGCTATTAATAGAATTGAAATAATCTCAGGAGCCCTGGGTATATTCCAGGAGCTTCTAAACCAGTCTTGAGGAGTCAGCAAAAGCCTCCAGATGGAAGTAACAGAAAATGTCTGACCTGAGATCCAAAGGACTAGTAGGAACTGGGAAATGGGAAAAGGGGAAAGAATTCCAGAGGAAATGCAACTGCAAATCCAAAAACAAGAGATGACATGAAACAATGTGGAATTTCACTGTCCCTTTCCACTCCAACTCCTCTGTCATATCCTCCTGTTGGAGGAGAGACTACAGACGTTTAGGGGAAGTTAAATGGAGAGATTTAAAATTTGGATTTGGTGAGTAATATTTATGTGGCTTCTAATCATTTCTATGTGGAGTAAAGTTGTTATTGAACATCTAGTGGTATAATTTCTGGCATATACAGTGCAGAGGCAGCTTCAAACGACAGGAGCCTTCATGTACAGAGACTTCCAAAAGCCCTATTTCCCAAGATAAGTCCCGGGAACAAAAATCTTGTTTTCAGACACAGCAACTCCTGGTCCCTGTCAAAATGGACCCAAAAGTTATCCAGTAGGAAATGGAATTCTGAAAGTCTGGCTCCCTTGCAGGTAAAGAAAAAGCTTTGATACCAGCTGGTTAAAACATCGCTGCCCTGGAGGCAGGGGTGTTAATTCCACACATCCTCAGGTTTTTCTCAAGTGAGAGTTTCCTCAGGGCTTTGCTCTGCGGGCTCTTCCTGGGCTCCCTCTGCAGTTCCCCCTCAAGCCCAGAAAGGCGTTTGAAGAAGAGGGTTCAGAGGTTGGAGCTTTGGCCGATTGGGAAAGCGCAGACTTGCAAGCACTGCTGGAACCATCTGGTTCTCAAGGGGGCTGATTTTAAAGAGGCCAAGAAAAGGGAGGAGCGAGCAAGGAAGAAGGAAGGAAAAAGATGGATGCGGAGGAAAAATATGAAACCATTCTCCTGTTGGAGAAAAACTAATTGCCATAATGGAATTGAATATTAGCGGGGGAACATCAGTTTATAAGCAGAGTAGCACAGCGGAAGCCTGCTGGATCGGTAACCCAGATAGCAATGAATTAAGACCATCATTAATTCTAAATTTATAGCAACTTCATTGCAAAGCTGTATTCAAACAGTTGAACTAAATCTAGATCTTATATATTTAACCTTTCCTAAGGAAAAATCTTTCTAAAATTTGCCTCTCTGAGACTTAGTCTGCCATAGAAGTGTGGCACATAAGTTCAAGGAAAAAATCTCACCTTTCTGCTTGATAAATTAAGACATTTCTGATAAATTAAGGCTCAGTTGACGGTGGCATATTGCCCCAAGGGTGTAAAAATGCTTTCCTCTAGGTTTCTTGACATGGAAACAATTGGAAATACTGAGTCAGAGACACCTCTTTCAATGGAGGTGGTCTCTATATGATTTCATGGAGGAGGCGGAATGACAATTCCACATTTCCTTCCATTACAACTTCCAGTAAAGGGTTTTTCAAATTCTTATCCATTATTCTGCCTTAATGATTATGTGCTACAAGTAGATGCAAAAGTAACACAATCCACGAGAAATATTTTTAACAGAGATTTGGGGCCACAGGAAATAACAACATCAGATTTCAATATTTATACCAGTACTTGGCACAGAGAAGTATGGTAGGAAGATTTGAAAGACTACAAAATGATGTTGTATTGGGATAAAATTCTATGGGAAATATGGAATCAAAATAACGAAATCAAGGAGATAAAGGATCATTGTAAAATCTTCCACAGAGAGGGGCCTCTCTCTCACCCTCTCTCAAGGGATGTTGCTAAGTATTAAATTACTGTAGTTTTTAGATTCTTTTGATGTAAGTCACTATATCCTTCAGAAGAATTTAAACTTATGAAGAAAAATGTTAGATGTCCAGTGAAAACATGTGATAGGGAATACCAAGTTTGCCAAAATTATTTTAGGAGGTTAAAAAAATCCCCAAAGCAGTGAAATGTACAGAGTAGGTCCACCACAGTCACCACATGACATTTCCCTCCTTTTTAATGACTTGATTTTTTTCCTTGGACTAAGAAAAACATTGGTAGACTTTACCAAATTTGGCAAATTCTTACCATTGTTCTCCACTGGTTGCTTTCACTTTTCTCTCCTTGTTTTGTTTTTTTTTTAAATTTTTTTGTTGTTCCTTATGTCTTTTTTGGGTTATTTCTTGGTGCCCAGTAACTAAGGGCTAACAGACGTAACTAAGCATTCCATAAATATTTATTGGGAGCAATCAGTTGGTTTTTTTTAATTTCCCATTCTATAACTGTACAGAAAACAGAAACAAGTGCTGGGTAAGTTGACTGTGGAGGTTAAAAATCTGCTCAGTTGCTTTTCCTGAGTGCAAGAATGCATGTGCCACACCGTTGAACTGAAAAAGTCATTAATCCTATTTCTGTCCATGGCTATGCCATATCCCTGGAGCCTGGGTAGCTCAGTTGGTAGAGCATCAGACTTTTAATCTGAGGGTCCAGGGTTCAAGTCCCTGTCCAGGCGCTGGGGTGTGCTATTCCCTTGGTCCAAAAGATACTTAATTCTCATCTGCTGAAGACAGAAATTTGGGTTAAAGTTTGAAGACTTTTACTTGTATGGAGTGAGTAAATGCCAAGTCAGTTACTTTAACCAGGAGCTGAGATTTGCTATCCTATTCCAAGCAGAAGATGACTTTAGCAGTTTTTAATGGAGATTTCCTGAGTAACACAGTACAAAGGCTTACGGCCCATGAAATATAAGAAAGCTATCCTTCTAGATAAGTGTGTTTTAGAAAAGGAACAAGAAACTGTATTTATTGAGTAAAGTATTCACTGCGTCAGAACCCAGGACTTTTAGATTTTCAGTTCTTCACTCTTACAACTGAACTACATAACGGATGAGGAAAGCTCTCCACCAAACCATGGTAATGTCACATTCTGATGATAAACACACATGGTAGGGAGTTATATGACAAATACTGCAGTATGGTCTTTAGGCGAAATACTCACCCTACCCAGAAATAGCAGGACACTTTAACATTCAGTTCCACAGTTTTGGCCAATTGTTTGTTGATGGTGCAGTTGATTGCTCAGTGGATTGCATTTTTCTTTAGAAATATGCATTTCCCCTCTCTCTTTGCCAAAGAATTGTACTTCCCATTCCATTTGAAGGTTATATGATGATCTACATAGAAAATCATAAGGAACCTAAAAACAAACAAACAAAAAACTTCCTAGAACTACTAAGAATGTTCAGTAGAGTCACAGAATACAAGATCAAAACAGAAAAATCCATAGTATTTCTATATACTAGCAATAAACCCGTGGGTGCCAGAATTAAAATACAGTACCATTTACATTGCTAAAAAAAGACAGAAAGAAAGAAAAGCTTAGATGCAAATCTACCCGAACATGTACATGCTGAAAACTACAAAACTACACAACGCTGATGAAAGGAATCAAAGACCTAAGTAAATGGAGAGATATTCTGTGTTCATTGATAGGAAGACTCAACATAGTAGAGATATCAGCTCTCCTCAAAATGGTATACAGGTTTAAGACAATTCCTATCAAAATCTAGTAAGATGTTTTTGTAGATTTAGACATGACTATTCTAAAATTTATATGTAAAGGCAAATGAGTTAGAATACCTAAAATGACTCTGAAAAAGAGGAAGAGGGGCCGGCCCCGTGGCCGAGTGGTTAAGTTTGTGTGCTCTGCTTCAGCTGCCCAGAGGTTCGCCGGTTCGGATCGTGGGTGCAGACCTAGCACTGCTCATCAAGCCATGCTGAGGCAGCGGCCCACATAGCACAGCTAGAAGGACCTGTAGCTAGAATATACAATTATGTACTGGGGGACTTTGGGGAGAAGAAAGAAAAAAAGCGAAAGATTGGCCGCAGATGTAAGCTCAGGGCCATTTTTTTTTTTTAAAGAGGAAAAAGTGTAAAAAAGTCTCTCACGATTTCAATACTTATTCTACTGCCACAGTAATTTAAAAAATGTGCATTATTGGCAGAGGGATAGACAGATAAGTCAATGAAACAGCACAGAGAACCCAGAAATCACATATAAATATAGCTAAGTTATTTTTGACAAAAATGCAAAAGCAATTCAGCAGAGGAAGGAAAGTCTTAGTCTTTTCAAAAAAATAGTGGTGGAGCAATTGGATATCCACGGGCAAAAAACGTGAACCTCAACCTAAACCTCACACTTTATTAAACAAATTAACTGAAAACAGTTCATAGATTTAAAATAAAATATAAAACTTTTAGAAGAAAAAAATATAAGAGAAAATTTGTGGGACCAAATTGTGCTGCTGCACAATCTCCCACTCAGAAGTGACTGGACAGTGATGAAAAGAAATCCTCCCAGTGGGTAGAGCTTTAGATGGTTCATTTGATCATCCACTTTATATGGAGAGAGGAGAGGCCTAAGGTAAGGCTGGATATGGAACCCTAGGCAGTAGGGAATGGTTGTCTGGATGGTCGGGAATCTGAAAAGAGCAAGATTTGAAGATTAGAGACCAGAAGAGTGGGGAAAGTCATGTGGACTGATTTATGGGAACTGTCACAATGCTGAGGATCTTTTTGTCATATATTAATGCCTACCAGATAAACCTCTACTTCAGAACAGGCACTGAACAATCAGGTGGACAGATCGACTCATCCTGTAGATGTTATCACCTTTAGGTTTCAATAAATAGGAATTTGTATTATAAAAAAATGAAGAAAGATGTCTACCCTCCTTTATTTTGGTGGGGGCTTAAGTGTGGTGAGTCATGTCTCTAAGTATCTCAAGTGATCCCAGATATCTTAAGATGCAAATTTCCCATATACAAATATCCAGCGGATGCTAGAAAGCCATAAACCACAGCTGACAAAAGTAAATGCTGAATGAACGGAGTAGCGTTTCAAACTACTGTACTGTGACAACAAACACAACAAAGGAAGGTGAGAATTACTGATCCTAGAAGAAGTGTAAGGGGAACTCAATATACAAATCTCTTTGAAGCATATACAGAAAACGAGGGCAGGTGCATCTATGCAAAGCCTTTAGAGCCATTGGTCCTGACATTTGAACAAAGGCTTGAGGGAAGCCGTGGAGTAAATCCTACAGACATCTAGGTAAGTATTTTCCAAGCAGAGAGAACCACATGAGAACAATATGTTGGATGAGGTAAAATAGAGGAATAAAAAAATTATTGGAACAAAATATGCTCCAAGAGATGAGGACCAATATCTACTTAACCACACGGGCAAGAATTCTTCAGCAGATGAGAGGAACAAGAAACCACCTCACAAGTGTGGGACAGAGGTGGAAAAAACTGAATCCAAGAGGACTGTTTAGACCAAGTGTGATTTTCCTTCGCCCACCGCAGGAATCAACACAGATAGGGGCAGATGGAGTGTAGCCCCTGGAGAGGTAACGTGTTTACTGTGTGATATCAAAAATGGCTGGTGGCATTAGAATACTCCTTTCAGTCTTTGACTACTGGTCCTACCATTAGGGAAAGGTCACTGTGTTCTACCCCATTATCTGACTCTAGAAGGACAAACCATTTCTAATACCATTATATAGGTAATAGTGTTTTTCAAATCGCTTTGTGACTCAGAAGTGAATGAGTGTGAAATCAATGTAAAAGAAAAGGTCATTATTAGTGTTTTAATAAATGAAACAGAATGTAGTGGGAATAGGAAATATCAGAATAAGCCCCACGTAGTAAAATATTGTTTTGTGGAGTTTGGCTTCTCTCTTTCCCTCTGTATATAATTAGATAGATACAGATGTGGATACAGATATAGGGAGATAGGTAGGTAGATTCAGATAGATATATCTCTCTATATAGACGTATATAGAGATGTTTGCATATTGCATTGAGTTTTGATTTAAAATGTATTTCTGACTCTGGGTTGCAGTCAGAAAAGTTTGAAGAAAGACTGACTTTTGAGAGGATACAATTTGAAGATCGCAGCATCTGCTTGAGAGGACAAAGATCTGGGAGGACAAATGCCCAAAAGGAATAATCGAGTTTCACTATCCTTGGATTCAGAACATCCCTGAAGACTTAAGAGAAACACATTGCTTGTCGTCTGGTTACTGTCTGTGGGCTCCCTTCCCCTTCACGTGAAGTCTGGGGAAAATATATCAAAATTCAAGAACACTCTTGTCCCAGTCTTGGTAAGGAAATCTTCGCTGAACAGAACATCCATCCCACCTGGGCTGCCTTAAGAAGGCCCACATAAACGCTGTTTCAAGTGAGGGCCTCCGTGTTGGAAACGCTGAAAGCCTGAAATTGTCTAGAAGGTGACAAACGATGTTTCTCTCTCAGCCTGTCTCCCCTGCTGACCTGGGACCAGGGGACCCAGCTCCCAGAGCTGCGCCATCGCGGTGCGCGCCCCAGCTCTGCTCCGGTGGGGCTGTGCGCACGGCTGGGAACTGGAGGAGGGTCCTCAGCTGTGCGAGCAACCTTCGCTCGCCCGTGTACCATGAAAGAAAATGCTGCAGAGGCTGTTCCTTAAGTTCCATTGTGGACAGGGAAATGGAGTAAAAAGAGAGAGAAGCAAACAAACAACAAACCCTAGCATGCAACCCATGGCCTAGCCGTGTGACTGAATGAACACATTACGCTCATCATCCAAAAGCTTACATTACTGAAGATAAAAGGTTTACAACATCCCAGATGGGCCCTATCTAGCGTCATCACAGAGGCAGCTGCAAACCAGAGCTGGTGTTCAGGGACTTCCTAAAGGTTCTGCTCTCTGATAGAAGCCACGAGAAAAGAAAGGTCCTATCTTTATTAGTTTAGTTTTTTTTTAATTATTATTTCCTTGGGTTTTTTGTTTTATTTATTTTATTTTTATGTCAAAGCAGCCCTCAACGAGATCCAATAGAAATTGAGGTCGCCATGTAATAAGTTGAGCAATAAATTTCGTTTATTCTCTCTGTTCCAGGGGCACCGTCCTCGTGAAAATCTTGTGCCCTTGCAAGCAGATAAAAACCTCTCTTTTATCCAAACGATGTTTATGAGATTTTTTTTTTGCAGGAAACAAACAAGACGGTTAACACGATTCCTCTCCGGTGGCGGCAGGGTTGGCTCCACGACTCCTCAGATCTTGCCCGAGAAGGGTCCACCAGAGTTTTGTTCCGCGCGCTCTTCCTCGGCTCTCCCTGAGCAAGGAGAGGCTCCTGGAAGAAAAAAAAAAAAGAAATCCGAGTTTGGACACTCCGGCAGCTTAGAAAAGCGCAGTCCTGGACCCATTGGTGGTGGAGGAGTGGATCTCCGACGTGCCTGGGAGAGAGAGGGGCGGAAAAACGTTCAAAAGGAAAGGGACAGAAAAGATAAAGAGTACTTTCTCTGCGCGGGAAAGGTGATCTTGATCATTGAAATGAAAAACAGGGAAAAAGTAAAAACGCTAGCAGAGTGGCGCAGCGGAAGCGTGCTGGGCCCATAACCCAGAGGTCGATGGATCGAAACCATCCTCTGCTATGAGGTTTTTTTTTTTTGTTTTCACGCTTATTCCTTGCTAAGTTTTATTCCAACTAGGCTGTGAGTAAAAAAATAAAATCAGTTTCTATGTCTAGTTCATATTTAGCTCTTCCATGTGTAATCAATCTTAAAATTAACCTGTCTGAGAATCCTTCTCCAATTTGCGTTCTTCTTTTCCACCTTCCTTTGAAATGCCGTTTTCCCACTAGACAATTCCTAAACTCTTCTTCCTACCTGAAGTGGCATACTGCCCAGAATTGTAGAATTCCTTCCATCCCTGGCGTCCAACAAAAGGAAAATTGGAAATCTTCCTTCAGTTGAGGTAGTCTTGTACATCGTACACCATTTCATGGAGAAACACGAGACAAATTCCACATTTACTTCTGTTAAATCTTCCAGTAAAGGGTTTTCAAATTTATTATCTACTTATGATGTTTTGATTGTGTGTTACCAGTAAATGCAAATATAACTCAAACCCAAAGAATTCATTATAACACAGATTTGTGGTCCCATCAAATAGCAAAACTTCGGATTTCAATATTTACACATATATTTGGTGCAGACTAATATAATCGAATGATCGAGTAAAGACTTTAAGTGTAAACATTCATTATATTGGCATAAAATTCTGTGGAAATACAAATTCAAGGAGAAAGAAGATCGATATAAAATTTCCAACTGTCACAGGAAGGCGTGCTCTTCTATTTTTTTAAAGGGATGTTGGCAGATATTAAATCACTATGGTTTTTAAAATCTATTTGATACAATAAAGGAATGTGATGCCATTGCTTATAAAATATTTAAAAGTTTACAATATGCCAGTCTTACAGTCTTTACACGTATCTGTTGAAAAATGTTAGGCGTCCATTAGAAAAGTATATGAGGGTGTTCCAAGTTGGTAAAAATTCCTCTGGAAGGTAAAATCACCTAAAAACTAGTGAAGTTAAGGGCACAAAGGAGGATCGTACTCACCTAGGATATTCCCTTCCTTATGAATGATTTTTTCTTGCATCAATAAATATTTGGCAAAATGCAATAATTCTAACTACTGCTCTCCACTAATTGGTTTCCACTTCTCCTACTTTGTCATTATTTTTGTTTTTCTTTGTCACCAAAAGGTGACTAGTGAACGTATTAAGTATTAATAAATATTTACTGAAGACAATCAGTTGGTTCCACCTCTTGAGTCTCACCTTTTACAAACTGTGTGTAAATAAATAAGGATTGTTGTGTTGATGCTATTTACATTTCTTCTATATAGGCCAGCATGGCTTCTTAGACAGTGCAAACCAAACAAGTAACAGCTCACCAGTGAATACCAAGTAATGCTCAGAATACACGAATACACTTCTGTTCAATGAATTTGCCCTAAGGAATTTAAATCATTTCTTCAGCTATCGTTCCCGAGGCCAAGAATATATTTACAGTACCAATCAACAACAGTGATATTTGCTCAAACCGTTTCTGGATATAAGTAAGAGGTTTTCCCTGGAGCCTGTGTGGCTTGCTTGGTAGAGCATCAGAACTTTGACTGGAGAATCAAGGATTCAAAGCCTTGTCCAGGTGTGATAGTATTTCCTCTCTTGGTGCACAAGGTTTGTTTCTATGTACTTGAAGGAATATACCTAAGGAACTATACTCAAGGTACCTCACATACACCTGGATGTAATTTAAATGTTAAATTCTGAGCCCTTTGAGGCCTCTTGGGTGATGGTGAGTGTGTTTTGCATGAGGAAGAGACATGGATCATTGGTGGTCAGAGGGCAGACTCTGGTAGGCAGCATCTAAGATGACTCCCAGTGATCTCCACCTCTTGAAATTCATGCCTCTGTGTAGTTCCCTACCTAATTTTATCAGGGTTGGTCTTTTTGTGACCAACATAATTGATGGATCTGGCTCTAGGGGAAGCCAGTTGCTATGTCACCAGCAGCCCTGTGAAGAGGCCCAAGTGGGGAGAAAGTGTGACTTCCTATCAACACTCAGACAATTTGGAAAGGGATCCCCCAGCCCAGTCAAATCTTAAGATGACTAGAGCTGTAGCTGGCATCTTGATTGCAACTCCTGAGAGACCCTGAGCTGGAACTACCCAGCTAAGACACTCCTAAATTTCTGACCTACAGACACCATGAGATAATAAAAGTTTATTGTTTTAAACCACTAAATTTGAAGTTATTTGTTACAGTAGTAGGTAAATAATACAAACTTCAAACCAAGTTTATGACTTAAGGTTCCCTGAACTACCCAGGAATTCACATCTAGGATGCCTATCTGCTAGAGGTTCACTTTGTGGCTGACTTCTCAGTGACAGGGATGTTTTCTATTTCTTTTACTCCACACTTTCCTAAGTGACAAGACAATTTTTCCTGCAGTTCATTGGGGGTGAAGGTTGAGTTTTCTCTCTAGGTCATTATTAACCTGAATCTATACCACAGGGGACATGTGCTAATATAGGGTGGTTCTCCATTTTGAGCAGGTCCCAGTGACTTCACTTTGCCTCTGTTTAGAAGCTGCTAAAATATAAGCCCAATTTTTCCTCCATGAGTAAATGCTCTAAAAGAAAAGGCAATTGGGCGCTATAGTACTCTGCTTCTCTTGTTTTTATTTCCTTTTAGATTTTTTTTTACATGCCTCTTAGTTCTCTTTAATGTTTTATTATTTTTGTTTTCTAAAATAAACTTTTAGGGTGCTGGCCCCGTGGCTGAGTGGTTGAAGTTCTGCACTCCAATTCAGTGCCCCTGGGGTTCTGACCTGGATCCTGGGTGTGGACATACTCCACTCATCAGCCATGCTGTGGAGTCATCCCACATACTAAGAATTGATCCATAATATACGTATACATATTGATTTATAACTTTCTTTAAGCTTTTTTGGAGGGAAATAAAGTATTTTGTTTATTTACTTTATTATTATTTTTTAAATTTTTATTGCAGCAGTAACATTGGTTTACAACGTAATATAAATTCCGGATGTACATCACTATATTTCGATTTCTGTGTAGATCACATCATGTTCACCACCCAAAGACTAATTACAATCCACCAGCATACACACGTGCCTAAGCACCTCTTTTGCCCTCTTCCCTACCCCCCTCCCCTCTGGTAACCACCAATCCAATCTCTGTCTCTATGTGTTTGTTGTTGTTTTTATCTTCTCTTTATATGCGAGATCATATGGTATTTGACTTTCTACCTCTGACTTATTTTGCTTAGCATAATACCCTCAAGGTCCAACCATGTTGTCACAAATGGCCAGATTTCATTCTTGTGTATGGCTGAGTAGTATTCCATGGTGTATATGTACCACATCTTCTTTATGGATTCATCCCTTGATGGGCACCTAGGTTGCTTCCAAGTCTTGGCTATTGTGAATAATGCTGCAATGAATATAGGGGTGCATATAAATATATATATATTTGCATTTATGTTTTCATGTTCTTTGGATAAATACCCAGCAGTGGAATAGCTGGATTGCATGATAGTTTTATTCTTAATTTTTTGAGGACTCCCCGTACTGTTTTCCATAGAGGTTGCACCAGTTTGCACTCCCACCAACAGTATGTGAGGGTTCCCCTTCCTCTACTTCCTCTTCAACATTTGTTATTTCCTGTTTTGTTAATTATAGCCTTTCTGAAGGTCATGAGGTGATATCTCTTTGTAGTTTTGATTCGCATTTCCCTGATAGTTAGTGATGTTGAACACCTTTCAAGTGTCTGTTGGCCATCTGTATGTCTTTTTTGGAGAAATGTCTGTTCAGATCTTTTGCCCATTTTCTAATTTGGTGGTTAGTTTTTTTGTTGTTGAGACATATGAGTTCTTTATATATTTTGGATATTAACCCCTTATCAGATATATGATTTGCAAATATCTTCTCCCAATTGGTAGGTCATCTTTTCCTTTTGTTTATGGTTTCCTTTGCTGTGCAGAAGCTTTTTACTTTGATGTAGACCCATTTGTTTACTTTTTCTATTGTTTTCCTTGCCGAGTCAGACATGGTACTTCAAAATATGCTGCTATGACCGATGTTGAAGAGCATACTACCTATGTTTTCTTCTAGAAGTTTCATGGTTTCAGGTATTACATTCAAGTCTTTAATCTATTTTGAGTTAATGTTTGTGTATGTTATAAGATAATGGTCTATGTGCATTCTTTTACACGTGGCTGTCTCTTTAAGCTTTTAAAGAATTAATTTATAACATTTTTAAGCATACAAATCATATGGATGGTAAATGAGTTTTCACACAGGGAACCCACAAGTAACTTCCATCTACATCAAGAAATAAAATACTACCAACACCTCAGATACAACCTTTATGCTATCTCTCAGTCACATTTCCCTTGCTCTAAAGGTAATCACCATTCTGACTTCTAACACCAAAATTCAGTTTTTCCTGTCCTTAAAATTTATGTCAATGGAGTCATATTGTCTGTGCTCTTTTGTGTCTGGCTTCTTTTATTCAATTATATCTGTAAATTGATCTATGCTATTAAATGTAGCAGTAGTTTCTTCATTTTTGTGGCAGTAGAGTATTCCATTGTATGTATATTATACAATTTAGATATTCCGCAGTTGATAGACATTTATGTTGTTCTCATTCTGGGACTATTATAAGTAAACACAACAAAAGGAACATTTTTGAATATGTCATGGTTCACAAATGTATGCATTTTTTCTGGGTCTATATTTAGAAGCGAAATTGTTGGATTAATGGGTATGCATAGGTCCAACATTATAAGATATTGCCAAACAGACTTCCAAAACAATGATTTGCATTCTTTTTAATTTTGCTATTTTGCTAGGTGTATAGTGGTAACTTAATGCATTTTAATTTGCATTTCCTTAATTAATAATGAAGCTGAGCATATTTTCATATATTTATTGGCCATTTGGATACTTTTGTTTTGGTAAAAAGACCTTTCAAATCTTTTTGCTTTTTCTATTGGGTTGTCTGTATTTTTATTATTGATTTGTATGCATACATATTATGGATAAGAGACTTGTATCAGTTATATATGTTGGAAATATCTTTTCCCATTCTGTAGTTTGACTATTAAATCTCTTAATAATGTCTTTTGATAGACAGAATTTCTTAATTTCAATTTAACCCAAAATATTACTATTTTCCTTTGTGGGTAGCCTACTCAATATTCTGTTTAAGAAATCTTTGCCTACCCCATGATCATGAAGATATTCTCTTGTGTTACGTTCTGGAAGCTTTCTTTTACCTTTCATATTTAAGTCTAAAATCAATCTGGTATTGATTTTTGTTTGTATAGAGAGAGAATAGGATTCATTTTTTCCCCATTAGATATCCAATGGATTCAGTATTGTTTATTGAAAAAAACATCCGTTCCCCCACTGCTATACAGTGCAATCTTTTTCACAAATTGTGTCTACAAATGTTTGGTTCTGTGGTTCTGTTTTTGGACACTATTTTGCTGCATTGGTCTATTTTTAGCATGCTGTCTTACCACAGCATTGCAATAACCATTGATATCTATCTATCTACATCCTCTCATTTTGTTCTTTTCAACATAGTATTGGCTACTCTTGGAATTTTGCATTTCCATATAATATTTAGAATGAGCTTGTCAATTTTCACAATACTGTCTTTTAATTGTAATTGCATTGACTTTATACTTCATTTTAAGGAGAATTTAATCTTTACAATACTGTCTTCCATTCAATAAATACAGTGTATCATTACATTAATTTAGGCTTTCTTTACATTCTTTTGGCAATGTTTTATGGTTTTCTGAATAAAGATCCTGCACAATTTTGTAAGATTTATTTCTAGGTTAAAAATGTTTTTTGGAGCTATTGCAAATGAATAATTTTTAACATTTTAATGAAGTATAAGATAGATATATACGTGAAACTCCACATATAAGTATAAGCTTTGATAAATTTTTACAAACTGAACATATTCATGTAAAGAGCACCCATTGAATTAAATGGGGGTGCGATCTCAGGACAAATTGCTTAGAGGAAGAAAGTGGGAAGAATTTATCCACCAGCCACTGTCTCCAATTGGTCAAAGTGTTGCTCCATGAACCATTAATAGCTTCATACAAAAGAAGAAGTCCCCTACGTTCCTGACTCTTTTTATATCTTTTTCTAAACACCTTAAAGATAATCATTCTTTTAAATTTGACTTTTACCATCATCTTGCATTTCTTTATTTTAACATTAGCATTTTTTATTAATATAATTTTCCACATTTTTAGAATTTATATGTATGCTGCACTATATGTACTCATCTGCAATATCCTCTTTTATGCTTGAAGAGACTGTCATAGGTTGAATCAAAATGAATTAGCATTTCTCAAATTTTTATCTTGGTGTAGTCAGGACTACTGTCTATATTCACAACAATTCTAAAAATATCTTCTCTTGCAATTAAAAGAATTTTCATCAAGAATTTTTTTTACTGAGGTTATGTTGGTTCATAACATTATATAAATTTCAGGTGTACATCATTATGTTTTCATTTCTGTGTAAACTACATCATGTTCACCATCCAAAGACCAATTTCCATCTGTCACTGTACACATGTGCCCTGTTACCCTTTTGGCTCTCCTCCCTTCCCTCTTCCCCTCAGGTAACTACCAATTTAACCTCTGTAGCTATGTGTTTGTTTGTTGTTGTTGTTATCTTCCACTTACAAATGAAATCATATGGTATTTGATTTTCTCTGTCTGACTTATTTTGCTTAGCATAATACCCTCAAGATCTATCCATGTTGTCACAAGTGGCAAGATTTCATCTTTTTTATGGCTAAGTAGTATTCCATTGTGTATATATGCTACATCTTCTTTATCCATTCATCCATTGATGGGCGCTTAGGTTGTTTCCAAGTCTTGACGGTTGTGAATAATGCTGCAATGAACATAGGGATCCCTGCAAATATCTTTTTGCATTTGTGTTTTCATGTCCTTTGGATAAATACCCAGAAGTGGAATAGCTGGGTCATATTGTAGTCCTATTCTTAATTTTTTGAGGAATCTCCTTACTGTTTTCTATAGTGGTTGCACTAGTTTACATTTCCACCAGCAGTATATGAGAGTTTCCTTTTCTCCACATCCTCTCCAACACTTGTTATTTCTTGTCTTAACTATACCCATTCTGATGGGTGTGAGGTGATATCTTATTGTAGTTTTGATTTGCATTTTCCTAATAATTAGTGATGTTGAATGTCTTTTCATGTGCGTATTGGCCATTTGTATATCTTCTTTGGAAAAATGTTCAGATCCTTTGCTCATTTTTTAAGTGGGTGCTTGTTTTTTCCGTTGAGTTGTATGAGTTCTTTATGTATGTTGGATATTAAGCCCTTATCGGATATATGACTTGCAAATATCTTCTCCCAATTGTTAGGCTGTGTTTTCATTGTGTTGATGGTTTAATTTGCTGTGCATAAGCTTTTTAGTTTGATGTATACCCATTTGTTTATTTTTTCTTCTGTTTCTCTTGCCTGGTGAGACATAGTATTCAAAAAGATACCACTAAGACTGATGCTGAAGAGTGTACTGCCTACGTTTTCTTCTAGAAGTTTTATGGTTTCAGGTCTCACATTCAAGTCTTTAATCCATTTTGAGTTAATTGTTGTGTATAGTGTAAGATAATGGTCTACTTTCATTCTTTTGCATGTGGCTGTCCAGTTTTCCCAACACCATTTATTAAAGAGACTCTCCTTTCTCTATTGCATGTTCTTGGCTCCACTATCAAAAATTAGCTATCCATAGGATTTCTCTCTCTCTTTTTTTTTTTTTTTTTTTTTGATGCAATAGAAAGCTCTATGGGGAGCAAGGGAAAATGATCATATTTGAAATGGCACAGGTAGATCCGGAAACTCTATTATCATGCTTAATCAACATCAAAGCACATATCACTGGGTAGCAAGATGAAAGAAAACTAGTGGCGTTCTTCAGCATCAGGTTTTTCTCATATATAGAGGGCATATGAATGGAAAGACACAAGCTAGTTCCATAAAAGAAAACAAAGCAGCTCACCAGCAAGAGGACAAAATGGGTGGCTTTAGTTTCAGGAAAAGATTGTGGAGAGAGGCTGGTACTGTGAATATGCAAGATGACCTTGTGATGCCTGAACAGGACAATCACCATGTAGAAACTGGCCCAAATCATGAAGAACAACAAGAAGACATCTTGAATAAATATGACACTTTGAAATAGCATTTCATGATGGTATATAAACTGTCTTGTCTTACAGTACCTCAGAGAATATAAAAGTCCAACATTAGTGGAATTTCTGGTGGCAATGCTTATGATGACCCACACATTGATTAGCATGTTGCTCATCCAGGAATAAATCAACAAGGGCAGAATTTGTGTGAAGATTTTGGGTTTGAGCCATGCCCATTTAGAACAAGCCAGACTGATAATAACGGCCTGAAATATACTCACTAGAGAAGAAGTACATAGAGAAGCACCCCATGTCACTTTATAAATGTATAGCACTGCTTTACAACCAATATCCTGCAAAATATTTCTAATTCCAAAGGATGACATTATATATGGAATGCGCCTGAAAATAACTGTTATAACATTAGCCAATGTTAGCTGAGAATCACATCTAAGGGCTTCTTCTGATGAGGTTGAATGAATAAGATGACATATATATAATGAAAAGCAATAAGTTCCCCATAAGCCCAATGCCAGTTTGAAATCTAACTAAAATTCCCAATATTACGTCACTTGAAAACAAAATGATCATGGTTTTCTTAGAACTTTAGATTGAAGCCAGCATAGCTTAAAGAGTCACATAAATATAATCCAAATATGAAAGCAATCACTGAATCCTTGGAAAGAAAGTTCAAACATTCAACTACTCAGGAATTCACAGCATATTTGTGGCATTTCCAGAGGCTCGATGTCGTGTATTGTTCTAACATCTAGAGAACAGATTAGGTTTATGTAGCAATTGAACTTCACATGTACACTTTCACCATTTGTTCTAGCCCATTTTCCAGGAGTTGTCTGTTTTGTTTTAAAGAAAACTTTGCATATAATGAAAAGCAATTTTTCTTCCAAGTCTAACATTGTATTTTAATTTTATCTTAAAATTTTGCATATTTTGCCCTTTTTATCAACAGCAATCTTTATAACTTATAAATAGTAGTACATGTATGTCAATCCACTTTTCAAAATGATAATTGCACCACACTGTTCTTTTATGAATAATAAAACATATTTAGAGCATATAGTTAACAACTATTGCATCATTCCTGCTGTTAAAATGCTAATTTTGCTTGTTATGAAAAGTTTCCTTTGCTTAGGGAGCATATTTATTGTGTTTACAAATATAGTGATGGTTCAGTTGAAGTTGATAAAGTGACCAAATGTAGTAAGGTATTAGACAAATTTACTTTCCAGTCAGCCAACAAGACAATGAAGTGTCTATCATTTAATTAACAAGCAGCCCTTCTCCTGAGACTGAATTACCATTAGTAATTATATAATTCTGCTTCTTCACAACAAGGTATATTTAAAAGTCTGACCTCAAAAAGTTATGTCTTCTTTTGTGAAACTAACGCCGCCACCCATGTTGTCCTCTTGCTGGTGAGCTGCTTTGTTTTCTTTTATGGAACTAGCTTGTGTCTTTCCATTCATATGTCCTCTATATATGAGAAAAACCTGATGCTGAAGAACGCCACTAGTTTTCTTTCATCTTGTTACCCAGTGATATGTGCTTTGATGTTGATTAAGCATGATAATAGTTTCCAGATCTACCTGTGCCATTTCAAATATGATCATTTTCCCTTGCTCCCCATAGAGCTTTCTATTGCATCCAAAAAAAAAAAAAAAAGAGAGAGAGAGAAATCCTACGGACAGCTAATTTTTGACAGTGGAACCAAGAACATACAATGGAGAAAGGAAAGTCTCTTTAATAAATGGTGTTGGGAAAACTGGACAGCCACATGCAAAAGAATGAAAGTAGACCATTATCTTACACTATACACAACAATTAACTCAAAATGGATTAAAGACTTAAATGTGAGATCTGAAACCATAAGACTTCTAGAAGAAAACTAAGCCAGAGTCAACTAGGTAACTAACATTCTAGAAAAGTCAGAAACAGGGAACTTTTAAAGATTACTAAAGCAATTCCTTCTAATAACAATAAAATAGGCACGAATTGAGTACGACTCTTTCAAGAACACGTTAAGGTCATCCTTGAACTAGCTCTCTTCAAAACCCACTCTGTCCAAAAGCGAGTCCAGACATCCCCCACTTCTTGGCTCCGCTCCAGGAGCTCCGACCCACTGGGCTACGTGTGGACTGCGAGTGGAGAGATCGTGGGAGTGCGCTGAGCTAGGGACTAAGCCCGGTGGCTACCAAGGGCTCAGGTTCTGGGTCGATAGACAAAATATCCCTTCGGCCTCCTGCCGAGCCTCGAGTCCCCGCCAGATGGCGATCTTCCTTGCATTCTCAAAGTGCAAACAATCGGAAGGCGACCCGGATTCAGCCTCCGGGAAGCGACCCTGGATGGGGCCGGGAGGTGGCTGCGTCAAGAGTTTCCATTCCCAGCAGATGACTGGAGCCTACTGGCTGCAGAAAGGAAAGGGCAGCGGGAAAGGAGAAGTGCGGGAATCGCTATCCAGCAAATTAGGCCTCGAGTCTTCCTGGCTGCTGGTGCCACGAACGCCACCTGGGCTGCTAGGGTCCTCCCGACCGGGTCTCCAGTCCTGCTCCGCGACTCACCCTGCCAGGCTCAGACTGCATTCCGCACTCCGACTCCGGGGAACCCGCGGGCGGAAGGATCGGTGCCGGTGCCGGTGCCGGGAGCCCGGAAGCCCGAGGCTGGCCGCAGCCGGAGCCTGGAGATCCCGCGCCCGCTGGACTCTAGCTCTGCCCCACTCAGTGAACTGGGCCCGCGCGGCTCCAGGCTGGCGCTGCGGAAGCCGGGCGAGGCGCCGCGCGCTGCCGCCAGCGGAGGTGAGAGCAGAGGTCCGAGCGCCCGGCTTCGGCCTCAAAATAATACTGGGGCTGCCGCGGCCCTGCGTGTCCTCTTTCCCACGGGGCGCTGACCTGCGAACGCGGAGCCTAGGGGGTGTCGAGCGCCCAAAGGTCCTTGCCCTTTCCTCGCGCCCAGATCCCAACCGTCATCCGAACACTGCGCCCTTCGGCTCTGGCTGGATCACCGGACATCAGAAACTTCGTGAGTCAGGAGACGAAACCCTATTCAAAGTCACAGACCTCGCCTCATTGCTCCTCATGGGCAGTTACCTGGGCAAGCCGGGACCCCCGCGGTCGTCTCCAGCAGAGCCGTGCACAGACTTGCCCCAGAGGCCGGTGAACCGCCGACCAGCTCAGTCCCTTCACCAGGTTCACCGGGTTCAGCACATCCATCGCGTCCATCCTGCCCCGCGGCATAGACCTGCGAGGAGACCGATGAACTGGGATCCTACCAATCCCACTGCGAGGGTGGTCAATGAGGCTTGGAGGCGATTTCCCATGAAAAGGTCCCAGAATTCCATCATGGGGCCTCTTCCCTCAGACTGGTGGGAAAGTTACTTCAGGCGTAGTATCTGGTCTCTTCGGCACCCCAGGGCAGTATGGAGCCCGGTGACCATCAAGATCGCTCCTCCTCAGCGGGGAGTGCCCCCCTGCACTTCCCCAGCAGAGGTAATAAACTCTGCAGGGTCCTTACCCTCTGAGAAGACCCCAGACCCATGTGCAAAGGAGTCAGTGCTGAGGGCCCTCAGAGAGTGCAAGAAAGGGAAAATGAGGTTGGAAGAACCGCTATTCCCTGAGAGCTTGGATAGTAAAAGAAGGAGTGCAGAGACGAGACCATCTGCATTTAAACTGCTGAGAAAGAATGGAGTCCTCCCTTCTTTTGTGCCCAGGCCTGGTCCTCTGAAGAGAAGCCTCAACTCCTGGAGTTCAAACCACAGCTTGAATAGGAGGCCCAGTTGCTACTCCGTGAGCTCCTTGGCCAGCACACACACAGGTGGCCTCGTCAGCTCCAAAAGAAATGCTATTACAAGCTCTTATAGCTCTTCTAGAGATTTCTCTGTTCCTTGGAAGAGAAGTGTTTCCAGTGTGTCATTCCAGATACCAGAGTGGCCAGTAAAAAAGAAAGAAAAAGGCCGTCAGTCTCACTCTCCACTGATACCACTATTGTCGAATGAGTCCCCAGCAGCATATGGCAGCTCTGGGCAGCAAAATCAACAGATTCCACTGCTGCTTTCTAGCCCCGGGAACCTGCTGTCTCTGAGTCCACCTCCCCAGCTTGGTAATGCAGTCCCTGAAGAGATCTTGGCATTAGGGAAGAAAGCTGGACTCCAATGGAGCAACAAAGCCAGAGGGGATACAACTGAGGCCACCACAGATTCTGTCCCTGAGACTCACTCTGCCATTCAGCCTTCCCTGTCTCTCACCGTGCGTTCTGTAGGCACAGCTCCAACCCAGGGCAAAAATCCTCAGTTGGAAAGCTTAAAGAAAATGCAGAAGTCTCCAGGTCAACTGGCCTTCCCACAATCTACTGGAGAGGCAATCAGTGTAGGACATTCACCTCTGAAGACACCCAATCTACTGTCTCCACTTGGGTGCTCACAGACAGAGCCCCTTTCAGGCACCTCTTCAGACTCTAGGCCCACAGCTAGTTTCATCCTTCTGACCCCTATTTCTCCCACATCACCAGTCACTGACACCACATGGCCACCTTTGACCTCTCAGACTAATAGGTCTACCATGCCCCCAGACCCACCTGCCATTACCTCTGCAGCGCTCACTAGGCAAAGTTCTTTGTTTGGAATGAATAACCCAGCTTCTCATCCTGCATCTGCATTTCCTGCTGCAACTTCTGCTGACCCCATGTCAAAACCCATTTTTGGTCTCCCACCCAACGGTGAGATTGGAGGCTCCTTATATTCCAGAATTTCAGTCACAGCTGCACTATCTTCAACTCCGGGTATCTTAACTCCCACCTTCAAGCCTATCTTTGGCAACACAGAACCACTTAAAACTATGCCCATGATAGCTTCTTTCTCTTTCAAGCAGACCACTTCTCCAGCTACTCCTGCTTCTACCCACCTCTTCCATGGCCTGGTCAAGGCTACCTCTGTAGTCACATCCACCAACTCAGCTAGCACATCTGAAGACTCTTCTTTCAAGCCACCTTTGGATTTTGGTATAGTGAATGTTACCAGTCCCATGGGCAACGCTTACTCCATCCCTTCCACTTGCCACACTCTCCTTCTTGGGGCTGCCCTTGCCTTCAGAGCCAGCTTCTCCCCAGCCACAGGCTTCATTTTCCCACCACACCAACGTCCTACCATTCCTACTGTACATACAGTCACCATTTTCAGCCGGGTTCTTCCCAGTGCTATCCAGATATCCTCTAGTAGAAGCACTGCCAATTTTAGAAGTATGGGCAGCCCTCTGTCAGCCTCAGCCCTAGTAACCACAAACCAGCCTGCACTGTTGTCCAGTACCTCCAATTTGACCTCCACATTTACAATTCCCTTGGGGTCAAACTCAAGGCCACCTTTCTCACTATCCCTAGGAGCCACGCCCCCGCCTGCATTTGGGGCTGCAGATGGGCAGAAGCAAGGGGCCCCCCAACCAGCCATTGGCCCAAGCTTCAGTAGCTCTTTCATGTTTGGAAATTCAGTAGTGGCATCCCCAACCCCAACCGCAGCCCAGCCAGCCTTCAGCAGTACCACACAGTCAACCGTCGGGGGTTTGACACCCTCAGCCTCCATCTTTCACATCCCTGCCGGCATCTGGCCAGACATTGGCAGCACTCCAGCAGGTTTTCACTTTGGTCAAGCTAATACAGCTGGCTTTGGAGTTGTCACCCAGACCTACCATAGTGGGGCTTGTGGCTCAGTGTTTGGCAGCACAGCCCCACGACCTTTTGCCTTTGGGGGCTTAGTGACTCCTATGGACTGTGGGGAGTCTGGAATCAGCATGACTGCTCCAGACATGAACTCCAACTCTGGAGCATTCAATGTTGGAGCAGTGCCAAGTGGGAGTACTAGCACCATCACACCCTTTGGAAAAGGCTGGAGCCAGAACTCCCAGGGCTTGACCAGCCAGAGCACATCTTTTGTGTTGGGGCGGGCTAGCATTTCCTCAAGAAAGGCTATGTTTGGGGGCTCCTCCATGGCCCCTTTTGCTCAGAGTACCCTTGTCCCTGGGCCAGTTAAAACAGGCCTTGGCTTTGGGATGCCCTCTCCACCTGCCCGGGGCTCTGTTGGAAGAGGATCTTTCAGATCATCAGCTCCTTCCTTTTCCATTGGTACAAAATCAAAAACCCCAAAGAATCGGGAGCAAAGGCGTTCCCGAATGCATCATACCCACGAGAAATAGCCTGTGTTCCCTGTGACCCATACCCTGATTTGGACCTCAGTATTGTTGTGAAGAGCTTTAGTCTCTTCCAATTCTCTAAAGCAAAAATACCCCAGATCTAAGGTTAGGGTTTTACATGCTCACCTTGTGGGTCCTAATCTACATTCTAGAAGAAGATGGAGGGCCAAGGCTTCTAGTGGTGATAGCAGAATGAAACTGGGTGGAACCAAACCTTTGAAATTGAATAGAACCTTGCCTTCCCCTCCCTGCCCACTCCTCTCTGTGTCAGGTGTGAACTCAGGACACTGCCTCCTGCTTTTTCCCAGATATGCCAGGAAGCCGGCAAGTACAGCCTATATCCTCTTGCATCTTTGTGAGGAGGAATAGATTCTCTCTAAATCCTAACCTGCTTTATTTGGCTCTAAGAAGTGGTTCCCTTTCTCTGGTCCCCTGGGGATGCCAGTTCCTCATTTCTTGCTGCTTTATTGCTCAGTGGATTCTTGGAGGAACTTTTGATGTAATTTGACCTTGAAGCCAGCTTTTCCTTGAGGATCAGCAGTCAGCCCTTAAGGGCAGCCGTGTGTGCTGCTCTTGAGGGGCACCCACACAGGCTGCCCTTGCTGTGCCACTTCCTGTCACCAAGTTGTTTTAATCTTTGCCCAAGAGAAGCGGTGTTCCAGTCCCATCCTTGTCTCTGCCAACTTAGCCCTAAGAGATTGGCGAGTCAAGACTCAGCCTGTCAGACCCCAGAAAATGGCAACACTTAGCCAGCCTCCCGCCAGGCTTGGAGCAAGCGGCTTGGCCTTTCTTGCTTGCAACTTCTTCATTTGTCACTCTTTGTGTTGGGGCGGGCTAGCATTTCCTCAAGAAAGGCTATGTTTGGGGGCTCCTCCATGGCCCCTTTTGTACGTTTATATAGAGACTTGTTCTCTTCAGTTTGTCTGATACTGATGTGTATTTTGTGCTTTCAATGGAGTTTAGAGGAGAAATGACTTGCGGGAGTGGTTCTATGTTGATAGAGCCAGATTTAACTGTGTAAAGCTTCTGGGACCTGGCTAACTGGATGAGGCAAGCAGCATCAATTAATGGCTACAGGTGCTGATTCCTGAATTTACAACAGTATTTTGACTTTAAGGAATGACATCTGAGGAAATAATAGGGTCCAGAGAGGGAAAGACAGGGTGGTGCAACCTTCTTCTCTCTCCCCTATAGGTCATGAGCCCTCCAATATAAGCCAGAGATACTCAGTTAGGGAACCAAAGCTTACACTTCAATTTTTCCTTTAGTTTCTACCTCATGAAATCACTCCTCCACATTCACATCTCTCCCAGATATACGAGGCAGGGCCGGAAGCCTCTTGGGCCTGAGAACAGAGGGAGAAAGGGAAGAACAGCGGATTCCCAAGCTGACTTCTGCTCTGTACCCAATGGGCGGTCTCTGAGTGAGCTGTGACATATTCCTCGGCACTTCTTATCATCTTGATGGAAAAAAAAAAAAAGGCAAGAATGACTCCCTGAACACATCTATTTCCTGTTTTACGGTTATCTTGGAAGACGCCTAATTGCAAAAATAAGCAATTTTAAATTGGCTGGTACAATAAAAATAAATTGTTTAAATAAGTCTATGGTATAGGAATTACTGTTAAACTCATCAATTTGGAGGCAGAAACCTGTGAAGAAACTTGCCCTGGCCCACTCAGTAAAGGTTAGATTCAGGATCAAACTCCAGTGGCTCCAACGTCTGTGCTCACTTCTCCCTCACTATAGCAAGTTACCAAAGTTAGAACTCTAACCTGGGTATGTCTGATTCTAAATATCCATGCCCTTTCAACTTTTCCAGGCCTCCCATGACCCAAGATTGTCATCTTACAGAAGGGGACCAGAAGAAAGTATTAGGCATTGTTTACTGCTGTCTACATTATAATTTATTTAACATTTATCTAGTGATGACTATATGTCCTGTATTGTGCTTTGCACAGGACATTCAGAGGTGGAGGACAACTTCTGTTTTGGAGATTACAATTTAGTGGGGAGACTGATAAGTAAGCTAGTGATTCCAATACAAATGACAGGTACCAGGGGAATGGAAGCAGGGCAGAGGGTCATCTTACCTAAGACTTGAAACTTGACTTCTGTCTTAAAGTGTGTGTTCTGGGTATCAAGTAGAGAAGGGCATTTCAGGCCAAAGACAAAACATGTGCACAAGCAGGTCTGGAAGATAGAGCAGATCTATTGAGATAATTTCCAAGGAGTCAGGCATAGCTGGGGAGCAGCAGGGGGAGATCATGGATATGCTGATAAACCATGCAGTGCAGTATGGACAGTGTTCTAAATACAATGGATAGTGATAGAAAGATTTTAAGCAGGAAAGATAAAAGCTTGGACTTAGACTACTCTGGCTGTCACTTGAGGGCGGAATCAAATAGGGACAGACTGGAGCTTTGGGAACTGGTGGGAGACTGTGGAGACACCAATGAACATTAAAGATGTGAGTTTGAACTAGGTAGTTAACGGTGGTTGCTAACCAGGTAGTTGACAGCTGGGATGAGGAGACAGTAGGGAGAGGAGGAATTAATGAGCAGAACTTGGTGACGGATTGCATGGTTCAGTAGAAGGCACTCAGAAAAGATTTATTGAAATAAAAAACTTCTATTTTACATAAGGTATATTATATATATGTATTTTAATGCGTTACTTTTTATTTAATATTATACACATTTTCTCACTATGACAAATGTTCTTTGAAAATATACTTCTAAAAGTTCCATATATTCTACTGAATACAGGACACTTAGGGACCATAAGCTTCATGTCTGTTCTGAGCCCAGAGTAGAAACAAATTAGGCTCACAAATATTTGCTACATTGACCTGAAGATTATAGTTTATTTATACATTCCAAATATTTTTACTAATATTGCTAAGATGAATATCTCTGCCTGGAAATCTGCTTCTACATCTGTATTTCCAAAGGATTGAAGCTTGAAGTGGACCTATTGGGTATATATGGAAGAATACCTTTAGACTCTTGCTTTGCTTATTGATTTCTAACTTCACTCTGTTGTAGTTAGAGAAGATGTATTGTATTATTTCAATCTTTCTAAAATTTATTGAGACTTTTTTTTGTGGCCTAATACAAGGTCCATTCTGGAGAATGTTTCATGTGCACTTGAGAATGTGTATTTTGAGGTTGTTGGGTATAGTGTTCCGCATATGTCTATTAGGTCTTGTTGGTTTATACTATTGTTCAAGTTCTCTATTTCCTTCTCAATCTTCTTTCTAGATATTCTGTCCATTATTTAAAACTGAAGTCACCAACCATGACTGTAGAACTCTCTATTTCTCCCTTCAATTCTGTCAATGTTTACTTCCTATATATTTGGGACTCTGTTTGTTTGATGCATATATTTTTATACTTGTTATATCTTCTTGATGAATTGATCCTTTATCAACATATAATGTCCTTCTTTGTGCATTATAGCAATTTTTTGACTAAAGATATTTTGTCTATGGGCTAGCCCAGTGGCACAGCAGTTAAGTGCACACGTTCCACTTTGGTGGCCCGGGGTTTGCTGGTTCGGATCTTGGGCGTGGACATGGCACTGCTTGACAAGCCATGCTGTGGTAGGCATCCCACATATAAAGTAGAGGAACATGGGCACAGATGTTAGCTCAGGGCCATCCTTCCTCAGCAAAAAGAGGAGAATTGGCAGCAGATGTTAGCTCAGGGCTAATCTTCCTCAAAAAAAAAAAAATTTTGCCTAATATTAGTATAGCCACCCCAGCTTTCTTTTGGTTACTATTTTCATGGAATATCTTTTTCCATCCTTTCACTTTCAATTTAATTGTGTCTTTGGATCTAAGGTGAGGCTCTTGTAGACAGCACATCATTGGATCATTTAAAAAAAATTCATTGTACTAATCTCAGCCTTTTGTTCAGAGAATTTAATCCATTTACATTTAAAGTACTGATAGGGAAGGATTTACTTCTACCACTTTGCTATTTCTTTTTTGTATGTCTTATACCTTCTTTGTTTCTCTTTTCTTCTATTACTGCTGTCTTTGGTATGTAATAGATTTTTTGTAGTGTATCATTTTGATACTCTTCTCATTTCTTGTTTTGTGTATTTTTTAGATATTTTCTCAGTTCTTACCATGGAAATTATGATTAACATCCTAAATTTATAACAAGATGGTTTGAGTTGATACCAACTTACCAACTCAGCTTCAATAGAATACAAAAACTGCTCCTATACAGCTCTGCCTCTTCCTTTATGTTGTTGTCGCAAATTACTTCATACATTGTGTGCCCTTTAGTACAGATTTATAATTATTGTTTTATGCATTTGCCTTCTAAGTCATTGGGAAATAAAAATAGGAGTTACAAAAAAATATATAATAATACTACCTTATACATTTACCTATGTAGTTACTTTTACTGTTCTTCTCTATATCCTCATATAGCTTCAAGTTGCTGTCTAGTATCCTTTCATTTCAGCCTGAAGGATTTTCTTTAGCATTTCTTATAGGGTAGGTCTACTAACAAGAGGCTCCTGCACCTTTCATTTATCTGGTAGGGACCAAATTAACAGAGTGCATTGGAAGCTGTCCAGCAAGCTACATGACACACTATCCCCTTTTGGGGACACACAACCTTAATGGCTACTTTGAACTACAAGTCCCTGTGACTGATAGTTTTGCTGGAGGGGGTCTCTGGAAAAGGACAGCAGCCCTCACTCAGAGGTACTCCTTGGGGTGTTTGACTCACTGCCTTCCTGGCAATGCTGTCAGATTCACCCTTTGTGAACAGCAGCTACTAGCTTGTTATGGAGCTCTTATTGAAATCGTATGCCTGATCCATGGAGCCTGATATTCCCATTTTGGTGTGAGTCAACTCAGGCTCAACAACTAACAAGGAGAAAGAGACCAACAAGCATTGCATGCCAAATGGAAATAGTATGTTCAAGAACACAGCTATTTTGGCCCCAATAACATCTCAGCTTTAGGTGAAAAAATGGCAGCTATCCCTCTGAAGAAAATGTCATCCCCTTCTTTGATACTTGAAGCTGGGCCATTGCCTCAGTGAAACCCTCAACTCACAGAGATTTCCTTAAATGCCTAGGCCTGGACCACTGATGGTTCAGCTAAGCTGAAACCCCGTGGTGTCTACAGGTTACTGTGGCTGTTAAAACTCAGACACAGCTATGTAGAACCAAAAATGCATGTGCTTACTCAACTCAGTAGGCAGAACTCAAGGCCATGCTCATAGCTCTAGCCAGTTGTCTCCTCAATGAACCTGACTGTTCCAGAGCATGATATATCTTTCCTTTCCCTAAGAACAGCCCCAGGGTGGCAGCCTAGACAAAAGGGGATTTAGGGTATGCAAACTTAATTCTGGTTCAACAACCTGAATTCTCTTGTTGGACTGACATGCTCTTAGATAAGGATAATGAACACCTGGAGGAGTATATTGCTTGCCAAGTCTCCCTACAATGATCCTACATGTGGGAAAAATGGGAGACATAATATGTTCCTGTGTTTTATAAAAGTACCTTTGTCCCTCTTTCACCATAAAATGACTCTTCCAAATGAAATGTCTGAGTGTGAGTAAGAGGTGATTGACAAAAAGGGAAAGTTATAGCTACCTGAGTGGGATACACTGGAGCGAAACAGCTACTGAGGCAACTTGGAAAAGAACACCTTTGACTTGGGGAGGCACTAAGGAGGAAGGGACATTAAGGATCTTTTCTCTCTCAGAATTGTCCCTTTTGCCCTCCTCATGGATGAAAATGCCTTGGAGTGGCTCTCTCAGGCTTACTAGCTACTGGCTTACTTAGATGGCTCTGACCACAATTTGGTCACCACTCCTGGTAAGTTTACCAAGAAATTTATTGGAATCTGCCACAGCTCCTGCACCTCCATGCAAAACACCTGTCAACACCTTCAAATATCTTTCCAGCCCATTTTTCTATGATCATCCCTCTGTCATTCTGTGGATCCAACTCTATGCTTCAGATTCTCCTCCCTCATGCTACCTCATTAGCTTGCTCTGAACACAGGGATTCTCAGCCGAAGGTGAGGAACTGAGGAATGAGTCTTTTAGCAGAGCTATGCTCCAAACCACCTGCCAGTGTTCAGGATAAGTGCACCACAGGAACTCCAGCCTGAGAGCTAATTTCGTGACTCTCATGTTGGATCTGTGTTCCTAACCCTTTGTGAGCTTCAGGCAGGGAGAAACGCTGGTTTTGGGGGGGCATATTCAGCTTCTTGTGAATTGCTCCATCTCTGGCCTTGTAACCACAGATCTGGAGTTGATGATGAGAGCTGTCCAAGCCCTCCCTCAGCTGTTTCCTTTTCTACTTGTCCTTGACTTCAGACATGCTAAATCCTGCAGTTTTCAGAAATGATTATCTCCTTTCTGGGAGGTGCCACATAGCAGTTAGATATCAGATTACAGATCATTTTAGAATCAAGCTAAGATGTCGTTGTTGCCAGGGGGTTGAAGGTGAGAATCTCAAGACAGGTCTTCATGCCAGTGAGGTTTTTGGTATCTGGGCTGGAGGCATCTGGTCGAATCTTATCTTAAATGGCATCTTTTTTTTTTTTTTTTTTCTGATAAATCAGTTCTCCCGGGAACCACTAGTTCATCACAAGTGAAAGATTCATCCTATTTTATGACCCCATAAAAGATAGACTTTCTAATGCAGTGTCACTTTCAATTACCTTCCTTTTTCTCCCCACAAAAGCAATTATTTGCAATAAGGGTGTGACGTCTGAGCTAGTTGGATTTGTTGGATTTGCAGACGTTGTTTTATCAACAAGCCACAGGAAAGACAAAAAAATTAACAATAATAGTCACAATAATACACTTGGAGCCCCCGGTGACCTACCAGACCACTCTTTTTGATTTAAGAGCTTTTCTGATCAGCTTTGTACCACTATTATCTTTTAAATACAGAACTAGTAAGTGCTATTATAAAAAAATGACATCCTCATGTCTAGATTGTTACAAACAGAAAGTTAGCCTTTGGCAAACAGTATATCTTTAAAGGCTCAAATTTTTTCTTAAACCATGCAAGCCTATGCTACATGAAACACACTTTTCTATTCTTCAGAAAACTAAGTTTCCAGTGTGGTTGTAACTTCTCATTTTTTTATTATTCTTCCATAACCTGAGATTTCTACTCAAGTAGAACATCCTAATAGAGTCGAGACATATATCTGTCAAGTGTAGAGACAAGATTTTTTGTATTTTAGGGGTCTCATTTTACAGGAGTCTGGACTGTACCATAAAAAATACAAATAGTTTTCATGCTAAGGAGGAAGAAGGAAATTCTAACCAAGGTGATATTGTCCTCACAGGTGTGGCCAGGGATGAAGCAGACAGCTTCATTTTGCAACCTTATAAATTAAAGCATTTTCTTTGGGCATATGCAAGGTTCTAGTCACATCACATTGGGTTAAGTTAGGGAAGAAACCATGTGAAGGGCATTTGGCTATGTAGAGGGCCATATCAGGATTGGCCTCTTCACTATTTCTTCTCTCCTCAGTATTTTCTCCTTACTCAAATGTCTGCATTATGAAGTACCACACACATATATATATATATTTTTTTTTTTTTTTTTTTGGTTTGCTTTCGCTCTACTCTTTGTGGCTTCCTAACAGAAACCATGAAGCTAGACTTTAGAGACTCCCTAACTTCTCAGAGGTGGCATTACAGAGTTTCTGAGCATGTGCCTTTGGGCAGCATTCTTTATCAAAGGAATGCAAGACCAGCTTCCCAATTCAGCAACCACTACTTACAGCTTATAGATTTCCTAGTGTTGATGGAATTGTGACTTGTGGACAACATAGAGAAAACCTAAGTCTGTCTTTGCATACATAAGTCTTGAAAATATGTTTAGCTGAATGAAAGGACATAATTTTCACCTGTCTGAGAATGTGCTTCCAGAAACTGAATACTCTTGTTTTAGTTTTGATCTTCCCTATTTCACCTCTTAGAATTGTTATGAAGGAAATGGATTCCTGAAAGTAATACTTTAAAAGTAAACTTCCTTTCTACTTATTTAGGAGAATGCTTTCAAATCTATCAGAGCCTGCATCTCTATTAAATCTGTCATTGTTTCATGCATTAGGGGTTTTGAGGAAACCTACCATCCTGGGAGGAAAGCAAGGTTTGACAAAGAGGCATTTTGCATTGAGAAGGTGATGTCAGCTGGGGGCAGTTTCCCCAAAGAGTGCTGTGAATTTTCTCCTGCTTCTAAGGACCACTTCATGGTTCTACAACTTAGTTTTGGAAGTTGTCCTCTGGTGGCCTTAGCTACCTGAAGTATACAGAGAAGGTACTTTCTTTTCTTTTCTTTTCTTCCTTCCTTCATCCTTTCCTTCCCTTCTCTCCCTCCTTCCCTTCCTTTCTTGGTTATTATGTCTCTGTGGTTCCCGTTTTTCAGTACTTTTTTGAAGTATATTTTGCGTGCAGTAAAATGCAAAGATCTTAAGTGTAGAAGAGCTCAATGAACTTTGCATATGTATACTCCCGTGCGACCACTACCCGGGTGAAGATTGAGAACATTTCCATTGCTCCAGAAAAATTGCATTATGTCTCTTTACCCGTCAATACCACATCCTGGAAGCTAATCACTGTTCTGATTTCTATTACCAGATAGTTTTGCCTGCTCTTGAACTTCACATAAGTGGAATCATATAGTATGTCCTGTTGTGTAGCATTTCTTTGCACAGCATGATGCTTTTGAGATTTACAGTTATTTGTGTCATTACATGTATGATAATTCACAGAGGTCATTCTTCTTACTGTTAAATAGGATTCCGTTTCGTAAACAAACCACAATTTATCTATATAAGGAAATGTGAGATAGCTGATGATACTACAATTAAAGGAAACAGTAGGACAGGAAAACCAACAAGCAGAGTGGCGCAGCGGGAGCGTGCTGGGCCCATAACCCAGAGGTCGATGGATCGAAACCATCCTCTGCTATGGTTGCTTTTATAACACAGAGATTCTTTCTCCAGCATTGCAGGTAGAAGATAGTGGGAAGAAAGTCAATTTGCAGCTGTGCGTCCTTGTTTGACCACTCCTAAAATGTATTGCCACCCATCACCTAATCTCTAATAATTGTTAAGCATCTGCTTTTCCTGTTTTTGGAAAACCCACCCTTCTCACTCATTTCAAAAAAGAGACAAATCTCTCTCCCTTCTTACTCAGGAAGAGGTGACAAATTTACCGTTAACTTCCAAATGATCAGTGTTATGTCTTCCAGCGAATGAAATACACACTTGTCTCTGGTTATGGTTTTATATTTTCTTTACACTTGAAAGAAAGACATATTTATTGATTTCTGCCCAATGATTATATTGCATTTTTACTTGGGCATGAGTCTCCTGCTCATTGTCACTTCTTTATTCACTCCTATGCATGATTTATCAAATTTAGATCAAGGTAATGGGAATGTTCTGAGAATCCTTCTCTAAAGCAATACATGTTGCAGTAATCATGAAGACACCATTTTATGGACTTCATGCGAAAAACAGAGGCAAAAATGTGAAATGGTGAGAAAAATGGAAGGAATACATTAAAATAAAAAAGTTTGTGCATCAAGATCCCATGGGCAAACTCAGGGAAAAACACTGCAAAACAAAACACAGAAGTCTTAGGATATTTGCAAAAAATTGTTTAATTAAAGTGTTCTCTAGTGAGTCCCTACATTATGACAAGAAAATATAGATTCCTCTAAACAAGAAGCACCTTAAATAATGAGAATTTTAAAAAATCAAAAGGAAAAGTAGAAATAAGGTGACAGGGGAGAGACCTGTGTTGTTCCTTTACTTTGTTGCTTTGAAGATGTTCTTATTTAAAGGTCCCCTAAACTAACAGTCTTCAACTTATTTTGCCTACTTACCCCCCAAAAGCATTTTGACTAACTTTAAGTATCCAGGATTAGGAGATTGGATGGATAGCTTTGGTACATGTACACAATGGAGTACTACAAAGGAGAATGAATAAAAAAGATGTCCATTAACTGATATGGAGTAATTATCAGGAGACATTAAATACAGAAAAAGTAAAGTGCAAAAGATTATATATCGTATATATATACATAGAAAGATAAATCAGAAAACACTGAAATTGATTACCTAAAAGGGTCGTGGTCATGGGGAAGATGGAGTGGAAGGGATGTGGGATGGAGTGACACTTCCCTGAGCATCGTTTTTTTTTTTTTTTTATTATAAGAAGGTGTAAAAATACCCTAAAACAGAAGGCAAAGTGAAAGAAATGAATCCAGTTGTGTTTGCAGTGAACACCATACCATACATAAGGGTAAAAAAGAAAGTACCAACGAAGTTATTTATTATCATGGAAACTGAGGCAGGGAGAGAAATACAAACAAATCCTGGATTCTTTCTAATTGTTTTCTTTTCTGTTATCACATGGACAAAGCAATTTTGAAGCTATTATAGGTGTATTATAGGATAGAGTTCATGAATAAATGTGCTGGTGTCACTTCAACCAGTGTTCTCATTGTAGAAAAAGGAACATCCGAATATGAGGTGGAGGGAAGATAAAAAAGAATCCTGTGGGAATGGACTAGAATTGGAGATATCAGTGTGAACTCATGATTACTAAAATATGCATATGTATGGGCATATGCATACACACATATATATGTTTGCATGTGTCTATACATTTATTATGCATGTGTATGCAAATGCATACATTTCTTAGATATTTTTGCTAAAAGGTCCTAGAAGCAAGGACACCCCAGAAGCGATAAGCACACCCAGACCCTGGATATTGGTCTCTAACACTATTCCTCACTAAAAGGGCACCTCTAAGAAATAACTGACTTTAGGACTGGGACAGAGTCAATGCAAGTCGAGCCTGGAACAACTTATTATGCCAGATATTAAGAAAGTCCTCAAAAACATGATCATAGACTGTCAGAAGGACACAGTAATCAGCTTGAAGGGCCTACCACTGACCAAAACTGGGTTAATTTGAGTACCAAAATAGTTAAAGGCAATAATGATTGTAAACCACCAGAAAAAACAGGATTTCACCAGCCCATACTGAGAATAAATACATAAATAAGTGGAGGTTGAGGGAGAACTCTTATTTGCAATAGAACGCCAAAGTGCAGATTGGTAAACGTGAAGAGAATGCTGGAGTTGAAATATAATTTTGCAGCTATCATAATAAAGATTGGTTCAGGTAAGAATCCTCAATAGATGCTAAATCTGAGGGGTAATTTTGATGGGGAGCAAGATATTTGCATGGTCTTAAGATGTCTCCTTCAGATTGCTTATTAGTTGCAAGGGGGGAAAGTATACTATGTATCACCTTAACTGTGTGATCAGAATTAACCCCATTAATGAGAAGCAATGGACATTGCATGCCTCCAGATTTGATACCCTGGAGAAGGACATATCACTTACATGGTGTTCTGGCTGGGGATGCATAACCTGAATGTAATTATGAGGAAAAAAATCACCAAAAGCCCAAATAAGGAGTCTTCTATTTTTGAAAAAATATGAGTGCTTACTGTATTCTTCAAAAATGTCAATATCTTAAGATACAAAGAGAGGCAGTAGAGTTGTTCTAGATTAAAGGAGACTAAGGGGCTATGCAATATCTAATCCTAGATGGAATCCTGTACTGGAGGGAAAAAATGCTACAAAGGGCATTATTGGGTCAATTGACAAAATTGAAAATTATTTTAAAAACAATATCAATGTTAAATATACTGAACCGATAATTATACTGTTGTTACGTGTAAAGAATATCTTTATTCTGAGGAAATATCCACTTAAATATTTAAGAACAAAGGGCCATGATACATACAACTTACTCTTAAATAGGTCTGAGAAAAATAGAGAAATACAGAGATAGAGATAGAGATTGAGATGGGAGAGAGAGATGGAATGGTATAAAATGTTAATAGGTGAATCCCAATAAAAAGCATATGGGTGGTCTTTGTACTATTGTCCTTTTTATAAGTTTGAAGTTATTTCCAAATAAAAAGTTTAAGACCCTTTTAATGGAAATTTGAAAAACTAAGAAGAATGGTATAATGAACACTCAAGTTCCTACCAACCAGCTTAAACAATTAGCGATGTTTTGTCAGTGTTGTTTCTTCTACTATTCGCTAATCACCAACTAGCATTTTGAAGCAAATCGAAGACAGGAGGTTCCAAAGCGCTTCATTGTAACAATAAGCAAAGAAAGGTAGGGATTACTCTGACTTGAAGAAATGAAGAAGGTGATATGCAAACTTCTGTCAGTTGTTCAGAGGAGCGGGTAGCCAGGGTTCTGACTGAAGCCTGGGCTCCTCTGGCTCTGCGATTTGAGCCTCGATGTGATTGTGACGAGGGATTGCGCCATGGGGACACCTTTCCAAAGAGTCCCCAGGACAAGGTCACGGCACATCCATGTGCCTGATGTTTGGTAAGTTACAAGAACAAGCAGTAAGTGGTGTTCTAAGAGTAGAGTGTATTACACTCAGCCAGACATGCAAGAACACTAGAATATCTGAGAAGGAAAGGAAACTACCCGATTGGGGGCAGAGGGAGGAGGGAGGAAGCGAAGCAGGAAAGTTTGTACTTTTCTTTGAGCAATCAACTCAGAAATCAGGAGCAGAAAATATGTGTCTCAACTCGTGTAAGCTGAGAGTAGGGGTCGACGAGGATGGGATTCGAACCCACGCGTGCAGAGCACAATGGATTAGCAGTCCATCACCTTAACCACTCGGCCACCTCGTCCCACGGGAGTGTGTGTCTCTTGAATACTCATTTAAGTCTTCCTTTTGGAAAACACTTGCAGTTTGATCCTCATGTGTAGTACTGTTCTTCAAACTGCAGTCATCTTAAAGAATTTTCACACAGAACCAGTTCTTCCCACTTTTCTCAAGGGAGTATTTCACACATTGACAATCTTTTCCTAACCTGCCAGCGTCTCCAGCCTCTATTGTCATCCTTCCTCAGTACTCACACTTGCCTTTCAGTCACGATGAAATTCTTTCTATTCTCCCCAGGCTCCATAATCTCCTCTTTTCCCACCCTCGACATGCTTTAGTCTTCTTGCTCTGCCCTCACTTCACCTGCCTTGGTTCTCTACTCATTCATCAGATCTCAACTTAGGCCATACATCCTCTTCCCCCACCCTCACCCCCTTTTTTCCTTACAGTCCTTTTTACTAAGCCATTACAGTTGAAACTTTTTTGAGAATATGTTTTCTCTTGCAAACATATTTTCATTTCATTTCTGCCACAGAATTTTATCCTAATAGTGTGTATTTTTGTTCTCAAAGACCCTATGATGCCACTCTGTAACAGAAAATACTTATATAAATTGAAATTTAATTTTTAGTTATTTCCAGTGACTATAAATCTCTGCTTAGGAGTTTTACTTCTGACTTGAATTACCTTCACATTTAAAGTAGCATACAATAAAAGATATAAATAGATAGTTTTGATAACATTTATTATATATGTAAAGTAGAACTGCATTGGAAATGCATCTTTTAGTGAAAGGGCTGGGGATATTTGTTCCCATTAATTCATGTGTCTGGGGATGAAAATTTCTTATGACTGGAATAAGAAGAATTCGGTGGAAATGAATAGCAAAAAGACCACTAGTTTGTGGTTTTGAATAAGTGTGGGGCTTACAAAAGGTGCTTTTATATTTAAGTTGCATTTTTTAAAGTAGAATCTTCAATACATTTCCACTAAATGTAATAAACAAATAAAAATGATAGCTACCAGGGGACGTGCAACCACGTAAAAATATAGTTTTACAAAATATGGATATCTATTTTCTTTGACAAAAGTCAATAGGAATAATTTTCTCGTCTGAATAATCGTAAAAAAAATTAAAGCACTAACTTTCCATGATATGCGTATGTTCCCTTTCTTTAAGAGTGTAATGTTGTTAGTCGAGAGTAGACGAAGAATTTGTCAACTCCTCCTCCATGAAATCGCGTAAAATACACAACTGAGGCGGAGCCGTGTCTTGTTTAGGGGTGAGACTTCAGAGACACCAATATTTCCAATTGTTCTTGCTTGTCGGCAGGGAATATTTTTACCCCTGAGGTAACGTAGCCACAGTTAAAATGTTGTATAAAAAGTAATAGAACAGCATCATTTGCAAGGGAGTGTAAAAGTAGAGATCGTTCACATCCATGAGGAGCGGGGGCGTGGTCAGGAAGGCACAGTTTAGGAAAGTTTCGCTTTTTCCTGGTGGGTCTCGCGATCTCCGGCCTCGCAACGTTGCTGCCAAGTTGCTCCGCTGCCCGACGCCCTCGCTCATCTCATCTTCCTGAACGCTAGAGCTGACTTTTCCTGTCCGCATTTCCTCTCTTCTCGCCTTTCCCGCCGCTCCCGTCTTCCCTCCGGGCCTCTCTCCAAAACTAAACGGCCCCAGCAATTCCTGGGGCGACTGCGCTTCCGCAATCTGCAGAAGAGGGTCCCAGCTCTGCGGGAGCCGAGCAACTGCAGAGAGAGCCGAGGAGCCCCGCGCCCAGCAAAGTCCCCCGGACCCCTCGTTGGGAAAGGTCGCGGCGGCGTGGAGTCAACACGTCTGTCCTCCGAAAGGAAGTCTGTTAATCGGCTCATTTCCCCGCTTCTCCGAACAAGAAAAGCTTCCTCGTGCAAACTCGAAGCAGCGTGTCCACTGACTATTGACTATAGCCAGTTATAGCTTCCCGTCCCCTGGTCAATCGACCCAGACCTCTGAATTTGGGCTGCGATCCCCTTGTGTCTTGTCCGCGAACAGTTTTCTCTCGGCCTCCGTCGACTCTCTCAGACCCATTGCCTGGGAGTAAATCCGTTTCTAAATTTCTCTGCCCACGACTACCGCCGCATTTCCTCTCGCTCTTCTCACCTGCCGCTCTTCTCTAGAGATTTCCAGCTCCAGGAAGGCTCAGGCGACTTCCTTGTGCATTTCCTTTCGAGATTTCTCTTTTTTTCCCTCAAGAAGTAAGTGGTGTACAGCAAGCATTAAGTTGTCCTTTGGCTGGTGACTGCTGAGGCTGGGTTCAGCAGATTTGACTTGGGACTATCAGGAATAAAATCGGGCGCAGAGATTTGTAGAACAAGACAATGGGTTGCAGAGAGGTGATGGGGACCGAATAAGAAAAAGAAAGAGAAAACTAGGTCCCACCGAGATTTGAACTCGGATCGCTGGATTCAGAGTCCAGAGTGCTAACCATTACACCATGGGGCCCAGCTGTTTATAAAGTTTTCTGAAGACTGAGATGACCTAGTTCTTCTTCCTTAAATGTGGTTATTTGAAAGGTCAGTACATTTGGTTTTTCCTCCTCTGGATTTAAATCATGGATGGTTACCTGTTACACGCCAGCACACAACACCTTTTACACCAGAGTTTTAATGGAAAACGCCGACTTCCAAACGTCAGGAATCCTCCCCCGCATTTCCTCCCAAGTGGTTCCGGAACCTTGTGACCCGGGGCCTCTATTTCTACACTGGAAAACAGCGGAGTCCTTGAACAAGACTGCGCCCTTACGGTGTTTATGGCTTTGTGACAGGTGTTTTGTTAGCTCACCTAAGGCTCACAACTATCCTGTGAGACGGGGACCGTTATCGCTGTTTTACGGGTGAGGAACCCGAGGCAGAGACCTGAGATCCTTCACTCTGCTTCGTTCTCAGGTCTTATTATCTTTCTCGAAAATCATCTTTAACTAGTGTGATATCTGGCGCTTTTGCGGACGCGTTGAGGAAAGATTTTACCGGTCCCAGGAGAGACGTCGGCGTTTAGGGAAAAATCGAAATCAGTGTGCTTGAATGACGGGCCTGGAGGAGGATCCCAGAAGCCCTGAGAGCGCAACTCCGGGGGCGAAAAGGAGGGAGAAGGACAGAGCGCAGCCCGCCGTCCTCCTACTCTGCCCTCACCAACCGGAAATACGAGCAGGAAAGACCCCCAAACGGACTCAGAAAGATTCCCCGCCCCTGCCTCGCATAGCCCTTTCTGGCACACACAGGACCATACTGTGAAAATCCACAAAACGAATTTCTGTTCCTGGGATGACTTTCATTGAGGGTCCTGTTTCAGCATCTTCGTAAACTTCTTCTGCTGACCGTTAACTGGCTCAGAGCGCGAAGGTTCTCCGTACAAGTTTAATTAGGAATCTTGAGCAATTTCTTTGGTGGTATAACAATACATAGCTGTCCTCAAAGTCGTTTACTTGGGTTGCATTCTAGCTCAATGAGAGCGGACCTAGTGGGATTTGAAGTCTTCTGATTTTAAGCACCTGAGGCCAGGAGTCGAGGCCTGCGCGCCCCCTCTTGGGCACCGACGGTAAAGCGCAAACACAGCCAGGTGCCGTTCAAGAGCCTTACATACTTTCTCATTGAATTCTACAAAATCCCGACAAGTAAACATCATCATCATCATCATGGCCTTGTACATTTTAGGGATGAAGAAACATTGCCTCTATCCAGGAAATGGCATAGCTGGGCATCCAAACCAGGTTGTCTGGCTCCAGAGCGAACTAAGAACGCGAAGAGCTAACAATTACTATGTGACGTGGTCTCCCTTGTTGGACTTCGAGAAATATTGTTGGAAATAAGTATTTCTGTGTCTAGGCTTGGAGAATTACTTATGTCTTAATTTCTGTTAAAAGTGTCATCAATATTAATAATATTTTTTAAACATAGGGAAAAGCATGAAGATTTAAGAACTCCTTTTTACACATTTTTACCACAAATGCCCAGAATGGGATGTTTTTACACTGCAAACCCAATGACTTTATTAACAATGTGTTGAGAGGAACAAGTTTGTGACCTTGATGTCTACTCTCCTCACAATCACCTTAGATTGTCCTTCTCCCTTAGCTCTGGGGCACACTCCTCCTGCCCAGAGACAGAGCCCAGGACACTCAGAGTCAGTGTGACCAAGCTCAGAAGTCAGGCTACTTTCTCAGAGCCATCGGAGCCCAGGTCTAGGGTCTGAACCGGCAGACTCTGATGGAGGCCAGGTTTTGTGGAAGGGTAGGGAGGAAAGTTAAGTTCCTCAGATTGCCTCCTGTCAGTCTTGCGGGATAAAAATGTTAATAATTGCCAGAATTTCCTGAGTGCTTTGTTTGCTCAGGTAATAAATAATTACAGACCAGAGACTTGTGATATACATATACTTTAAAAATGATAAAACTGTGACTTACAGTTTTTAGAGACTTGTTCAGGGGCTCACAGCAAGTAATAAGTCAAACTGCCAGTAGCCCCTCAAACTGAGGTGTTTGATGCTCCCTGACTAACCCAGGGTGGCCTCTATGTTAACACCGCCATGATCACTCCAGTTATGCATGCAAAAATGCTTGGAGTTGCCTTCTCCACATGCTCTCACTCTCTGCCCTCTCTTCCTGCATCACACCTGAGCTGTGGCCTGAGTTTGCGGTCCATACGCTCATTCAGGATTCACGGACAGACATGCTGAGTTCTTCCAGCTGCCTCCTCCCACATCTCAGCCTCTAACTCCAGATGCAAATCCTTTGTTCACCGATTTTTTATTCATTTTCTTTAAAATAGTAAACATCTTAGCGGCTTCTTATAGTATATAATCTTTGTAGAAAATATGAAACAATAAAGGAAAGATGAATGAATTCCTTCCAAACCTACTCCAGTACCACAGAGACAACCACTTTATTAACAGGTTGGACTATACTCCCTTAACCTTGCTCTAAGCCTATGGAAAAGAACTTTATTTACACATCTATAACTATAGTCATACATAAATAAAGCCCAATAAACCTAACGTTATGTAATTTTTAGACTTATGTGTCCTGGACACACTTCAAACATCGATACATAAAGGTCTGCCTTCTGTTAATTATTTAATTCTATACTGTAGCATAATTTATTTAACTAGACCTCATATGTTGGACATTCAGGTGGTTCCAGTTTTTCTCTCTCATAAAGAAGTTTCACATGAACACACCCATGCCCTCTGCCACTAGATCTGCCACCTGCTGTCTGTCCTCCCAAGGCCGACCCCTAATTCCTCACACAGGTACCCGGCTCCTGGGTCTCCTGGCTGGCCCTCTGGCTGGCCCTCTCTGACCCTCACAGCCTGCTGCTAACCTTACCTTTGCCCCCTGGCTCCCATCCTTATTACCTTTGGCAGGGGCTCCTTTGTACTCACAGGCTGGGGAGCCCTGGGGCTGACGTTTTACTTCCCTGGGTTGTGGGAAATTGGGCCTGGCGCTCCTGTGTAGGATATAGAGTGGGGTGAAGTGTGGAGGGGCTGCAGGCACAGAACCCCTCCTGGAGCCCTTTTCCAAGTCACGGTTAGAATCTCCCAGGCTCCAGGGCAGGCAGCAGAAGGGAGGACAGCAGCTTCTGCTTGACTCTTGGGAGGAGGCGGGGAGAGGGAAGCATAAGACCACGATTCTCTCATTTGTATAAAGGAATATTTTTCATGCCTTATAAATGCAAGCTTGGTCTTGCAAGTGTGGAACATACAGAACTCCCCTCTCCGAGCCCCTGTCCCTCCCTAGGGCACAGAGTGAAGTTGAGGGACCTGAGAAGAAAGTCATCCACAGAAAATCACTCATGAGAGGTGCAGGGAGAAAATCTGTAAACTTGACTTCAGACAAGTCCTGAGAGGGATTTTCTTTCCCCATGGGTCCTTCCCTTCCTTACAGTTTTCGCCTGATGGGTTCCTCTCCCGAGACCGAAATTCATGCTGTCAGCGCTCTGTCATCCTCCTGGCCTACTGAGTGGAGCTCTCCTCTTAGACGTCCCTCTGGCTCCACCTGCTAGAAAGTCTTTCTCTGTGGGTCCTTCCCTGCCATCCCTGAATGCAGCCTCCCCCACTCCACCCCTACCTGCTGCAGGCCTGGTCCTCTGAGGAGTTTCCAGCCTGAATATAACAGCTGGTGGGTCAGGAAGAGGGTTCCCCTTCTGTTCAAGGTTGAAAAAGGGCAGGGTGGGTGGAGAATTTAGTTGATAGAAGTGCAAGGTGAGGTGAAAGAGCAGGGGAGAGAGGTGCGCGAGACCACGCCTGAGGATGCCATTTCTGCAAATAGATGATGCAGATCCTACTCAACTCCAGGCTTCAAACCCCTGGGAAAAATAGTTGTGAGCTGACCTTGTGATTTACTGACTATGATTTCTTTATTTCCACTCATATATTTCTCATATAGATTTATTTCTAAAATAATCTTCATATAGCTTCCATTAAATAAAATATAACTAGTTATTTGCATAGAAAAAGTAGCTAAAAAGGTAAATAAAATGAAAAATTATTGTTATTTCCAAAAAGATACATCATTGATTTACAAAATTAGATAGATGAAATAATTTTTAATGAAGGTAAGGAAGTTCTCAGCTTGTAGTAAAAATGGTACATTAAATTTTCTGCAAATATACTTTAAAATTAGAAAATCAACTACTTGAAATGGTGAACATAAGGTTTCTTATCTCGATAGAATTGTAAGGCAACCAAGATCATCAATTTTTATACTAAATACCGTAAGGTCTAATTTAATGAGCTAAATATCTATGTCAAAATAGAGTCAACTAGGATGTCCTTATTCTCCTGAGAATTTCAAAATCAAATAGTACACAAACTACACTTTCTAACAACACAGTACAGGTTGAATGTGACTTTTATGAGAAAGGTCATTTAAAGATCACTGGCAAAGAACTTGTTCCCTCAAGACCCACCCAGGCCACAGGCAAGTCCAACCATGTCCCATCTCTCTGTATGCTCTGATGTGGACAGGGACAGGGACGGCCTAAGCCAGGGACTGAGCAGGGTCCCTCCAGTGGACTCATGTGCTGGGCAGGTCCCATTCATTTATCCACTTGCAGCCTCTGAGGCTGTGTCAGGTGACAATCACCGCCAGGCCTCCTAGGGGAACAACCAGAATTCACCCATGTCGAGGCACTGATGGAGGAAGGAGGTGTTTTGATTCCCCGCAGGTGAAGGGCAGTGTGATGACAAAGAAAACGTATATGATCTCGCTTACCCCAAGTCTTAGATAACCTTCATCAGAAAATCTTACCTTCAGCCTCCCAGCCCAACAGAGATCTGAATACCTCTTTTGGTTGTACTGTCCTCTCAGGAACCCTGGTCCCAGGCCCTACTCTCTTGCAAGCACCCTCCTCTCCCCTACCATCCCTGGCACATAGAAATCGTGGAGAAGATGATCTGACCTGTGTTGAGGCCTGTAGCCTGGACCCTACAGACAGGTTGACCTGGGTTAAGCCTGGAGACCCAGTCCAGTACCTGTGCAGACTTCTTGCCACAAGCAACAGGGGGCCCCAAGATTCCTAGAAAGGCAGTGCGAATTGCCCCAAGACAGGCCACTGAACTTACCGACGGACCCCTCTCTGCTCTCAAATGCCTGCAACCGGGAGCAGAAACAGCAGAGGCCTTAACTTCCCCTGCTTTATCCTCCAAACAGTGGGGAGACTGGTTTCCAGTCAACATGGAATAACAGGGATCAGACTTACCATCCTGCCTGAAAGAACCAAAACCTCACAAAATATATGAAATAACAATTTTTAAGACACCAAACATCAGGTAAAGAAGGATAGTAATCAGTGAAAGAGAAAAAAATGAGGTCATTGTGGGGGAAAATAAATTGAGAACTAGGATTGCCGCCAATGCACTGCCTTTAGAGAGTTTCTAGGGCCCATTTCAGGGAAGGGGGACCCAGGCAGAGGCTGGGGAACTTCCTGAGCTGAGGAGAGGGAGCTGATAGTCCAGGAGACCAACACAGCCGGAGTTGGCAGGACAGAGTAGCAGAAAGGGGAGAGCTGTGAGAACAGGAAACTCCGGAAAGAACTTCCCATTGAGCTGAATACTGATCGTCTCATGCAGGCAGGGAAACTATACCAGGCTGATGAAAGACTACTTGCAAAGGTCAGAGGTAACTGTGATATTTAACTGTCCTTTCAAGTCAGAAGCAATGATGCAAGATGCACGTCTGTCTACTGATCACAAGAATCTAGATTGGACTCTTGTTCTAAAGAAAGAAAGTCTGTGTTCTGTGTTTCTTGTTCAAAGTGATACAGACACGTAGGCAGAGGAGGTCTCCTGAGCCAGTCCTTCACTTTCCCTGGTGCTTCCTCACGGGGTCATCTCAACCGTCAGTGAAACCTTAAAGAATCTTCAGAGACAGGGAAAGAACAATCTTTTAACTTCTCTTTACTTGTATCTCGGGATAATTTGAGAAAGGAGATTGGTTGCAAAAGTGCTTTGGAAAGACAATTTAAAATCACATAAGCTTTTTCCAAAAAGTTAGCAGAAATTTTTTCCAATTTTTTTTTTCCCATTGGGCAGAGCTCCCACTCGGGCTTTCTGCCCTTGTGGGGCTCCCTGCATTGCTTCTGGAGGATCACTGCCCTGGGTAAACGCTCAACTTGTGGCAATCCGAAAACTGAGATGGGTTATGCGTGGGTTATAGGAAAATGAGGGGAATGGATCTGGAACTTCTTAGAGCGTTGAAGCGGGTTTCTCTGAAAATAATTAACAACCTCCTTTTGGAGGTTAAGAAAACGTCGATGGCCCGTACGGGGATCGAACCCGCGACCTTGGCGTTATTAGCACCACGCTCTAACCAACTGAGCTAACCGGCCCCTGGTCACTTTCACCGTCTTTTTTTTTTTTTTTTCTTTTTAAACTGTTCAGTTCAAACTAATTGTTAGAGTTATTTGTCTTAGGAGAATTTCTTTGCTGCTTGTCACCCTTAATAAAAAGAACGAGATGCTTTCTCTTACAACAAAAACAAAACAAAAGAATTAAAGAACACTGGTTTTAAGTCGCACTCATACACTTGAAAGGGGAAACACGCTTTTCAAATTGCGGCTAGTGGCCCGAGAATTCCTGGAAGTATTTGCTGCTCTCTACAGGGCTGGTGATCAGCACGTGCAGATAATGAACCTGACGCCCTGAACTACGAGCGAGTCCAGGCTTCGGAAAGGCCGCTCACTAGTAGATAACACTTTGTGTCTGAAGAATATTCCCACAGGTCTGATTCTCAATTGTCCCAGAGTCTCCCAGGTCGCACTTGCCCAGCGCCTCCGGGGTCAGACTTGGTCGCCATTAGGGAGCCTTCCCATTTACCAGCTGCCTCAGATTTCCGGAGTGACCTCAAATTGGAGGTCACTTCAGGAGTCTCGGTACTGTCCAGTTCTAGAAACGTGGCTCTGCCACCGTTCCAGAGGCCATTGAACCAGATTTTTCTGCCTGCCCAACCTTTCTTAGCAGTCTTCGTCCCCCCAAAATGTTAATATTGTTTTCAGTATCTTGTTTATCCTTCCTGAGATTTTAAATGCACATAACACTTACATATATATTTTTTCTCTTTACAGGGAGCGGTATTTTATCCACATTTTTTTGTCTTGCTTTTTAATCTTTTACTTAGAATGTATTTTTGTGATCTTTCCATATCAGAACAGAGAAGTGTTTTTCATCTTCCTTTATCTCTGCATGGTATTCAATTACATGGAATGTACCACAGTTTAACAGACAGTTAGCTTAATCTTCCCCATCCTGCTGTTGCAAACACTGTTCACATCTCATGTGTGTCACGATGCCTTGCAGACATGCTGGAAAATGGCATCAAATAATATGTTCATTGGCAATTTTCATGGACGTCGTCTGATTGTGCTTCAGAGAGCTGACCCCAGTATTATTTTTATTTCTTTTAACTATATTGAGCGCAAATAAATAGGATCCTGGCCACATTCCCTATTCCTTCTTCTTTCTGAATTCCCTGCTACATACTACAGGTCTGAAGCAAAACTAGACAGCCAGTGAAGATGTGGAGGAATTCACAGTGCAGGCATGTTTAATTTGGAAATACCACCTTCTCGCTGGTAGATGAGACTTTGGGGGTGCAGTTAATGGTGTTTGACTAAGGGAAAGTGATAGAATCAGACAGAAGAAGGAGGGGGCTAAGTGGACAGCCAGGGGAAGGGCCAGCAGTGGCTTCCTTTTTTTACATCTCAGAAAGAACAGCATGGACAAAAACACCTGAGGAGAAAGGAGCTAAGACGTGCTGGTGTGTCTGGAGAGTAAGACTGAATTGCAGAGCAATGGGGGAGAGTAGTAGGGGATCAGGCTAGAAGAGAAGAGAATGTGTAGATGATGCTGGACCCTCTAGCAGAATATAATATCTAAATCAGGGTACTTTTGTTGGTAGAGAGAGTGCTGAAAATAATTAATAGTCATTAATTGATCTGCATCAGATGTAAACTAAGAATAACAGGTGATGAATGATCTACCTCAGGTGTAAATTAAGAAGTATTGGGCCAGCTGGTGGCGCAGTGGTCAGGTTCACGTGCACTGCTTCAGTGACCCAGGGTTTACTGGTTTGAATCCTGGGTGCAGACGTATGCACCACTTATCAAGCCATGCTGTGGCAGGCATTTCGCATATAAAACAGAGGAAGATGGGCATAGATGTTAGCTCAGGGCCTGTCTTCCTTAGCAAAAGAAAAGAGGAGGATTGCCAGTGGATGTTAGCTCGGAGCTAATCTTCCTGAAAAAAAGAAGAAAGACGTATTATTTATAGACAAAATTAAAGATTTTTGAATTGATTCTAATAAGGATGAGAATCCATGGAAAGATTTTATGCAGAGCAGTCACATAAAGAGAGTTTCAGATGATCTCCCAGTTTCAGGCACTTGGGAGGCATTAGGCAATTACAGCAACAACATGTTACTACTACGAACAACAAAAAAAATTCTGCCTTCATAGAGGGTGGAAGCAGATATAACTAATAAACATGAGAAAAATGGGAATTTCATAATGTATACGGGACTGTAAATGTGATTGAAAAAATAGAGTTAGGTAGGGAAACTGTAGTGTTGGGAGTAGGTTGGAATTCTAAACAGTTGTTAGTGTAGGCTTATTAAGGTTTCGGTAACACGTTTGACTGGAAGAAGATGGCAGAGAGCACAGCCAGTGCAGAAGTCCAAAGCTGGGTGCTTGCATGGAATGTTTGAGGAATAGCAGGAGGGCCCATGTGGCCAGAGCACAAGTGAGGGAGAGAATAATGGAGATGAGAGAGAGAAATGGAGGGTTAGAATGTGTAGAACCTTGTAGGAGATCTTGGGAATTTGGCTTCACCTCAAGTACAGTGGGGAGCTATTGGATAATTCTGATTTTAGGAGAGACAAATCTGACTTATGCCTTAAAATAATGTCTTTAGTAACTCTTTTGTGAGTAGAGTCTAGAGGAATGTATTAGACTGAGTTCTCTGGAAAACAGTCTCTGGGGCGTAGTTTTTATGAAGGAAGTTTATTGGGAAGTGTTTTCAGGAACAATATACAGGAGGAATTCACAGGATAGAAGTATGAACTGGGATGTTATTGCAACAGAGGTGTCAGCCAAGCCCATGGGGAGCTCTGGAGTTGCAATGACCCTTGAGAGTTGTCCTGAATTGAGACACAGGAACTGACTTGTATCCACTCAGAGACCTGTCTTTAGATGTAGGCTGCTCTCAGAGAGAGGGTGTAACCTTAGACAAAGTAGCTTCCTTTAGTTGAAGCAATTCCTGGGAGGAGCTCAGCTTTGAGCTATCAGCAAACAACACTCCAGGCTGCTGGGAGAAATGTGTGCCTTGCATTAGAAAGGAATGTTTCTGGATGGAACATCCATCACAGCCACTCCAGTCCACCACTTGTTCTACTCAGAGCCCCTTCCTTCACATAATGAATTTATCCCATCTGGGAATATCTTCTCTTGGACTCTGGTTGATCTGGTTGCTCACTTTTCCTGAATGAACCAATAAAAGGCAAGTGGCTGCTTGGTCTCCTCCAGAGAGGCAGCATTGGTGTGTATTGTTGGCAGGTTCAATGTTTGGCAGTGGCAGTGACTTGATCAGCCTTCATGAATGGGAACCCTGGTTATTGGGCCATCCCTGCCACCAGGCTACTCCATTGATGTGACCAATTTGCCAGCACTGGAGCTGCTAATTACTAAGGCTGGCTGACAACAACTGGCAGAATCATTCTGGTTACTTGGTTGTTTAGTACTTCTGTGGTGGATGCACTCTGGTGGAAGTTAACGTGTGATAGAAAGATCTTCACACTTTGTGCTCTCTCTGACCAACAAGCCAAACCGTTAGTTGCTATGCATGAGTTCATGTCTATTCTGATATCCGAAAGAAGTAGATGTCTAGATCCACCACCCAAAGCTCTGTCCACTAGGAGGATCCTCCTCTCACTGCTCTCTTTCAGAGATATTACAGGATGGGAAGTGGTGCATCAGCACTTCTCTAATGCTGGTAGCCTGATAGAACTGTGTTAGAGAGATTCATTCAAGAACCTACTTAACACTCCCAATGAGGCACTTTAGTTTTAGGCTTGAAGAAAAAAGACAGGGCTGTTTTTAGGTCTAAGAGGCAAAACAATAAAGAAAGACCCTGAATATTTTTCCTAATGTTTTAAATCGATTCACATTCTTACTAAGTCCAGGCTCATGCCCCAGCAAAAGGGACTTTCTTGTTGAGTTGAACACGAGCCAAAAGGGAGCTACTTATGCGGACTTTGCACTCAAATGAGGATACACATGATGGACTCAGCCATTTGCAAAGAAAGACTGTCCTGCATGGTCTGTGTTCTTGAGTAAAGTATGAGACTAACACACACAACCAAGTCACTATTAAACCTTTCCCTGTGTTCTTCCTCGCCTCCAAAAAATCCCAGTAAATGACTCCACTTATCTAGAGGATGCCGACTCCCTCCTCCTACCGGGAATGGTCTTGGTCAGAGCTCAATGATCTCCACCAGCTGGATGCTGAGCCCTGGGAAATATCCAGCAAGAACATCTGCAGGTCCAAGTTCCTTGCGAGGACCCCAGCGCACAGACACGCAGGGAAACGCACCCTAACCCCCATCCTAAATCCACCTGGAGCGTCCTGGACTAAGTGGAGCTTCGCATTGATCCCACTGAAGCTGAACCATTGAGTCCTGGCGCTGCAGGCATAGCGTGAGCGCCCTGAGCCAAGCCTTGGCCTGGAGGGGCGGGTTCAACCCAGGACTCCGCTCCACCCCAGCTTTCCGCAAAAGCGCATCCCAGGAGAAAGCCGTTGATCAAGTTGGCTGCTAACGGAGCTCCTGAGGTCTTCGTGGGGACCAGGCGGTGGGCGCATCCAGACAAGGATTCGTCAAAAGAGGCAGGGTCAGCTGTAGGGTCTGCTCCACTGACATCTCCCTGCAGAATCTTGTTTTATCCATCTCCCTCCTCACGATACCCTATGCCCCAAATGTCAAGAGATGCCTGAAAATATTCGGCAATAAATAAATTGCTGGAGATTGGTGATGTCCACCCAAGTGGCCATCAACACTCGATTTCGGATCTTTTCCTTTTAGAAATCCTGAGATCCCTCAGAGGGACACTTTAGATTCCCAAGAAGACGGAGAAAATCTCCCTCCACATCTGCTTGGGCGCCTCATTCCATTGACACCCGGGTGGACCACGGGCTGGAGATGGACACCTGACGGAACAACCTTCTGTTTCCTAGCCAGCACCCTACTCCCCGCCAGTAAAGAGAGCCAAGTATCCTACTGTAGTGCAATTTTAAATACGACTTAGAGGAAATTTAGGAGAATCTTCAAAAGCAGACGCGTTTGGGCACAGCTGTTTCCGGCCGGTTTCGAACCGGGGATCTTTCGCGTGTGAGGCGAACGTGATAACCACTACACTACGGAAACCCGAACGCTTGTTTCTTCCTCTTCTCCAATAGAGAACAGATTTTTTTCTGGCTACCTCAGGTTCGGTAACATTGAACTGATCTTTTCTTTCGAGAATTTCTCAGGGCTACTGCGCCTTTCTATTTGTTCAAATCAATAATATTGGAGGCAATTAGTCACACCAAGGAAATACTACGCTTAGGGTTAGAATCGCTTTCTAAACGTAGGACAGAAATTTTAGGCAGCCTGGGGATATGGTAGATTTCAGAAAAATTCTTCGATTTTGTCCTATTTTGGTTTATCCGACCTGAGAAGGTTCTATGATGTCCATCTCTTGGGTGCCAGAAAATGATCCCAGGAAAACAACCGGGGGCCGGTGGACTGGAACTCTGGAAACTGCCCGTTCTGTGCCAGGCTGCATTTAACCTACAGAAACTGGGGGGCGGAAAGGGGGATGTGCCCACTTGTCTGCCAGGCAGAGCTAGGACTGTGCATGGAGAAGGGAGGATCGTACTTCCTGTGACTGGACTCAGAGCCCAGAGCGTCTAAAAGACGTCAAGTGGCCCCCTGTCATGGAATGTGTATGCTCAGTGTCCACGTTTGTCATTGTTTTATAACAAGAGGAGGACCACTGTGATAACTGAAAGGCAGACCACGACTCAAGGGGTCTTGCCAGCAGCCTTTGGAATGGTGACTGGAACCGTATTTCAAAACCTCAGCAGTACCGAGACCTCGGAAAGAGATCTCATCTGATGCCCATGAAGGTTGCGATTTGAGGTCGCTCGGGAAATCTGAGGACAAAAGGCAGGGCGACTGAATGGCGTCCAAGCCTGGCCCTGGACGCGTGGGCAAGGGAGATCGGAGGAGGAGGAGAACCAGCGCAAGGAAAATGAGACCCTTCAGAAACCCTTCCACCTTGGTATTAGATTTCCAATTTGTGGGGTGCCTGTGCATCCCAGAGTTAAAAGAGAAACAGAAGGAAATCGCACCCAGAGGATCCGGTAGATTCTGGATGCCAGCCCAGCATGACTTATGATCAATTTGCATAATTCATGTTCGTTTACAATTTTTTAGTAAAATGACAGGATAGAGCAAGTTTTCTCTTTCGAATATTTTATATGTTATGCTAAAACTGTGCTTCCCTTAACAGTTTCACATTCGTGTGGGAGTTTTTTGTTTTTGTTTTTACGAACTAGTGAATTTTTTTAAATGAAAGTTTATAGTTAGTTCAGCTTCTCACGCTTCCACCTAAATTCTCACATTTCTTTATAGACTTATACTGGAGACCAATGGTATGGATGCATCAACAATTAACATCTGAATTATTTTTAAATTTACTTAAGAAAAATAACCTGAGAGCACTGGAACACACTTTTAAATAAATCATAATATATTTTCACTCTGTCAGAAAAGAATAGCTCATTAAGGGGGAAAACCTTTGTTAATATGTGAGATAAAATCATTCAGCAGATAAAAGCGCAAAAATAAAAAAGTAAAAATGGAAGCAAGAATTTAGCAAATTTATTTATTTTAAAAATTTTATTTGACCAAGAAACTATAGAAAACTAAATCTAAAAAATTATAAAATTAAACCAGATAAGTGAGGCTGACACAAATTGCCTTGAGAATTTATATAAAGTTTGAAGGAGAAGATCCTTGTAAGAGTGTGGTCTTGGGGGATGGGAGGCAGCATGGAATGTCTCCAGCAGCACTAGCTCTGAAGCCAGACTTCACTGATACTTGATATCAATTCTGTGATTTATTTGCTTTGTAGTTTTGAGCACATTGTTTAGCCTCTTGCTGCCTTGGATCCTCCCCTGTAAGAAGCCCTGTGACAAATGCTTGCCCCAGGGTATGGATTATTATTATTATTTTTGAGTGTGTATGTGTGGGCGCTTTATTTATTTATCTTTTTTTTTATTGCAGTAACATTGGTTTATAACACTATATAAATTTCAGGTGTACGTCGTTATTTATTTCAATTTCTGTGTAGATTACATCCTGTTCACCACCCAAAGACTAATTATAATCCATCACCACACGCGTGTGCCTGATCATCCCTGTCACCCTCCACCCTCCCCACTCCCCTCTGGTAACCACCAATCCAATCTGTTTCTACGTGTTTCTTTGTCGTTGTTTTTATCTTCTACTTATGAGTGAGATCATATGGTATTTGACTTTCTCCCTCTGACTTATTTCACTGAGCATAATACCCTCAAGTTCCATCTATGTTGTCACAAATGGCCAGATGTCATCATTCCTTATGGCTGAGTAGTATTCCATTGTGTATATATACCACATCTTCTTTAGGTATGGATTATTATTATCCCAAATAGGACTGGCTGCATAATTTGCCACGCCTAGTTCAGAATAAAAAATAAGGGTGCTCTATCTGGGGCTGGGGAAGCTAATCTCCCCTTCCCACAGGCTGCAGCCCCAATTCATGGCAAGGACTGCAACCTCAGTGCAGAGACTCACTCACTACTCAGATATGGGTGGGAAGGGGCGAGCCTCACTTCCTACCTAAGGAGGGGTGACGTTGCCATCTCCACTCTGGGTGGAAGTGTTGGACCCAGAGCCTGGGCCCCGCCTGAGGTGGACGGTGGCAGCAGTCATGGGGCTAGGCAGGGCAGGGCAGGGCAGGCCAGGTGCGTCCCAGGGCCAGGAAGCAGAAGCAAGTGGCCAAGAACATATCCCAGGGAGGCAGGGAGCCAGCAGAAAGCAGACCGTATGCAAATATCCAAACCCACGGTGCATGCTTCACTGTCTCATTAGACTTCACTTAAAAAATACAAACTGAGGGGCCAGCCCCATGGCGGAGTGGTTGAGTTCCTGTGCTCAGCTTAGGCTGCCTGGAGTTTCCCTTAGGCAGCCTGAAGTTTCCTGGTTCAGGTCCAGTTTGGATCCTGGGTGCAGACATGGCACCGCTCGTCAGGCCATGTTGAGGCAGCATTCCACATGCCACAACTAGAAGGACCCACAACTAAAATATATAACTAGGTACTGGGGAGATTTGGGGAGAAAAAGAAAAAAAATACAAACTCAAAGAGAAAATTTTTAAGGATTTCAAGACAGTGACCTCAGAGCATTAATCCCCAAGCACAGGGTCCTTCTGAAAGTGAAGATCTGTGCACCTGCACTGGTCTCATCCGCGAAGCTGATCTGGAGATCAAGATCTTTGATCCCAAATCTGAATGGGTTCCTCCACCAAGACAAACAGTACAGCTTCTATTGCTGCCATTTATTGCTTTAAGAAGGCTGCTTGTACCCCTTTTGATTGAAAGACAAACTTTATTTCCAGGCATTTCAATATTTGGAGTTCCTGGAGTACTCATCTGAAAAAGATTCACATTCTTCCTCCATGTCTAACTTGCAACTTTTGAAAACGCCTAGGAGAAAACTTGGAGCCCTATGAGCCACTCATCAGGCCATAAAATTGGTAGGAGTCACATTCTACTAGCATCCTTGTGTCTGGAGAAAGAAATGAACAGGTTATGGATTCATTCCCACAATGTATTGAGCACACCTGTATTCCAAGTGTGTGAAGGTTCTGAGATGCGGAAAGAATGAAGAGAATTTGGAGACTGCTGCAGCTCCTAACACTTGCTTGTCCTTTCCTCTCAAGCAGTAAAAGGATAGTGAGAAGGATGAAAACTTTGACACCTACGGAGCAACTTGCTTAAAGCTTCTGGTTCCTAAGGTCGCTGAGAAACGAAGACATAATAAAGTAGGTCTGCCTGGAATTTCCTCTAGTGGAAAAGAATCTGCACACTAGAGGGAACTAAGTCTTCCAAGCTCTGTTGGCAGATCCTTGGCCCAGTTTCACTCTGATTTCATGGTTTTGAACATCTTCTCTTTTGCTGTGAGCCTTCCTGGGACTAGAGGAATAAGCCTCCTTTGAAATATTTATTTTGTTCTTGGGTCGTGACCAGAGAATTTGAGTAAATTTCCCCTTAGAGGTGAGGTTCATTACTGTGGGAGTTGAGATTTTTTTCTTTATCTTCTCACCAGGGGAAGGTAGGGATTAAGAAGAATGTGATTTTATTGTTGTCAAAAAATAACCTGAAGAGACAATATCGTGGACACAATTCTATAGATCGTAAAAAGGAAGAGTTGTATGGAGAGCACTGCTGGCAAACTGGGTTGTTAGATTAGAGAGTGGTTTGATAAGTTAAAGTCAAGGGTCAAAGTGAGTGCATTTTCTTTACTTCTGCAACAGAATATGTAGTTCAGGCTGGAAACAGCAGGGAAAGCCCTCCTGAGAATTTACCCTTTGGTCCTAAATCTAGGTTTCGTTAAAATGAGACACACATCAAGTATGCCTTATGCTAAGTGATTTCCCACCATCTCCAGCTTTTTAAAACAAGTATCATAAAATTAGTTTACATATTTTCTCATTAAAAAAAAAAAACAGCAACAACAAACAGGTTTGGGATGGGGGTAGAATTGAGAATAGGATTGCCCAGTGTTGGTGTGTGTGTGTGTGTGGTGGTCACTCTCCATTAAGCACCTGGATCCTCTCTCTTTCTTAGAGTGTGAGCGCTGATACTGAGTGTCCACGTGCCTGTCCAGTGCTTCCCCTTTGCCTGGTGAATTAGTCTGCTTGAGACGACATAGCAAAGTACCACAGACTGGGTTAAACAACAGAAATTTACTTTCTCGCCATTCTAGAGGCTAGAAGTTCAAGTTCAAGGTGTTAGCAGGTTTGGTTTCTTCTGAGGCCTCTCTCCTTAGCTTGCAGATGGCCACATTCTCAATGTGTCTTCACATGGTTGCGCCCTCTGTCTATGTGTTATCTGTGAACCAATCTCCTCTTCTTAGAAGGATACTAGTCTTATTGGATCATGGCCCACCCCTATGAGCTCATTTTATGTTAATTACGTTTTAAAGGCCCTATGTCCAAATACAGTCTGCATTCTGAGGTCCTGGGGGTTAAGAATTCAACATATGAATTTTGAGGAGACACAGTTCAGTCCATAGCATCTAGTCTTTGCTTGTTCACCTCCACTGTCCCTCAGGTTAATGGACAGCAGTTCAAACTGATATTCCTTACGTCTTTGTTTTAGGTTAATCATTGTAGAACAAACTACATATGTTACTCACTTATTTCTTTGTTAGTCTGTCTCCACCAGGATGTGGGCTTCACAAGGGTATGGGGTGGGTTTTTTTGCTTCTTTTTTTTTTTAACCCTGTCCTATCACATGGCTTAGAGCAGTGATGACTTTCAAACAGAAAATCAGTAAATATGTCGATAATTCTCCCCAAAAGTGTGTGTTATTAAACTTTTGTATGTTTGCCAATCCAGACTATGAGAACAAAGATGCAACCACAAAAAACTAGGAGTCATATGCAACCAAGGTCGTTATCTACTCAAAAAAAAAAAGACTGTAGGGATCCTTTATTTTACGTAATACACACAGAAGTGCAGAGAAGAAAAATAAAGTGACAAATATATGCCAAGAGGGAAAGATATTTAAATGTTGCAGATTTGACCAGAAGATATTTTGACTTGTCTTAGTAAAGAAAACACCAAATTTTCAAGATGTTTGTTTTGTTCCTAAGAATGTTTGAAATAGACATCCCTGTTCTTTCTCTGAACCTCTCCACATTGTGGATGCTTGCTTGCTAACTCTCTAAATCAAGGGTGAGATAAAGAACAGAGATGGAATTAAGGTTCACTTGAGGAATGAGACAGGACTTAAAGAAGTAGTAATGAGCAGGGATGGAGGGACAATCATTAACTGGTGAAAGCAGAGAGGAGATAAGGGATGGAAATGTGTATTGAGCACATTGCCTTGCAGGAAAAAAATAATTTTAATTTTGGACATCTCTACTTAAATTAGCTACATCCAATTACTTCATCAAAATCTTTATTTATTCTGCTACAGTTACACTGGCCTATTTACTAATCCTTCAACACCCTAGGCACAGTCTCACCTCAACAGTTATTATGCCCTTGCTGCTACCTCTTCCTAGAAAGATCTTGCCCAGATATCATTAAGTCTCCTTTCATCTTGCCTTCCTTCCTTCCTTTATTACTTTCCCCCTGCTGGTCCTATGCTCATTGACACTTTCAGTGAGAATCCTTCTCAAAATTCCAAACAAACACCACACTTTCAATATCACTTCCTTGATTAACATTTGTCCACTTCATTCATCAAGATCTCTATTTGACTTGTTTTCTTTACTGTCTATCATGCCTCCTCTGGAATGTAAGATAGACATTTTTGTCTTTTTTGTTCACAGCTCTATTCCAAGGAACTAATACAAGTGCTTGACATGTAGCATAAGCATTCGATAAATATTTGTTGGATAAGTGAATGAACAAGTTAGTGAATTATGCTTTCTTCACAGGAGAGTAGCATGCCTGCCTAGCGAAGGACCTACACAGGTATAGTCTGATTTCTTGTTGTGCTGATGAGGCTACTGAAAAAACTGGCAAAAAGTTAAGATACTTTTAGACTCAGATGAAAAAGTAGCAGGGCCCAAGTCTGGCATAAGGGATAGAGGGATATGCCATGAGCCACTTTTGACTCTGTATGAAACACTCCATTGGAATTTTCATCCAATGTTTTTGTCACTAGGCCATCAAAGTTTGATCAGAAAAACAAACTTTAGCTAAATCAAATCCAAGGTGACTTGGTGCAGTCCAAGCTTCTCTTCTCAATTTTACTCACTCCCTGCCAGACCTCATACAGTCTCATCATTTAAATACTATCTATATGTTAGCAACTCACTCATTAATATCTTCAGCCTAAACCACTTCTTTAAACTCCAGACTGGTATATCAAACTGCCTAATTGATATCTCCAGTTGTAGGTCTTATAATAGGCATCTCCAACTTAGTATATTCAACATCAAACTCTTTTTTTTTCCTTTTTTTCTGAGGAAGATTAGCCCTGAGCTAACATCTACAAATCCTCCTCTTTTTTCTTTTTTCTGAGGAAGGCTGGCCCTGAGCTAACATCCGTGCCCATCTTCCTCTACTTTGTATGTGGGACGCCTAACACCACATGGTGTGCCAAGTGGTGCCATGTCTGCACCCCAGTATCTGGGCCAGCGATCCCCGGGCTGCCAAAGCAGAATGTGCGTACTTGACTGCTGCGCCACCAGCCGGGCCCAACATCAAACTCTTGGTCTCCCCCCACCCCAGTACCCTCCCTCATTTTATTCCCCTTCTCAATTAAAGACAACTCCTTGCTTCCAGTTACAAAGCCAAAGGGATTGGAGTCTTCTTCAATTCCATTCATCCCTCACTCCCCATGTAGAATCTGTCTGGCTGTTTCTTTAAAATGTGTTTAGAATCTAACCATTTGTCACTATCTCAACTGCTACCATGCTGGTCGAAGCCACTTTATATCTGGCATGAAATACTTAAAAATATCTTAATAGACTTCCTGCTTCACCTTTCCCCCTCTACAATATTCTCCATGGGGCAACCATAGAGAATCTTTTAACATTAAGTCACATGAAACCACTCCCTTGCTGAGAAGCAAACAATGGCCCTTGTTTCACTCAAAGTAAAAGCCAAAATCCTTACAATGATGTGCAAGCTTTTCCTGCAAAGCTCATTATTTCTCTAAGCTCTTCACCTTCTCTCCCCTTGCTCACTCCATTGCAGTTCCAATTGACTTTCTTGCTTCTCCTTGAACACTCCTTGAACACAAGACACATTCCTGCCCCAGGGCCTTTGTACAGACTGATTGTTTTCTCTAGAACAGTTTTCCCAAATATAGACATGCCTTGCTCCCTCACTTACTTCAAGTCTTAGTTCAAATGCTACCACATCAGTTTTATTTTACATGAATATTACTCCCAGAATTCCTTTTTACTCCCAGAATTCCTTTTTTACATTCTTGTTTTATTTTTCTTCATAGCACTTATCTTCTTTGAACACATTACAAGATTTGCTTAATTTTTTCATATACCATGTTTTCTCTGCACTGGAATGTAAGTTCTGTGAAGAGATAGGGAATTGTTTGAGGTCTTTTGCTTATCCATCTCTGTATCTACACAGTGCTGGCCACATACTGAAAATTCAACAGATATTTGTTGAATTAATACACCAAGTTTAAGGTTCAATTTTGTATATTAGAAAAATGAAATTCCAAGAGGGTATTGACCTTCCTGGAGTCATGAAGATAATAAAACTCATGTTTCAATCTAGATATCTGCATTTAACCCCATCATGATTAAATGTAGCTGGCTGGATTTAATGCTTTTCAGCTTCTGCTTGATTGCTGACCAACCATGGTGACCTCTCTTTTGTTTTTTTAAGACTGGCCCCGAGCTAACATCTCTTCCCAATCTTTTTCTCTCTTTTTTTTCCTCCCCAAAGCTCCAGTACATAGTTGTATATCCTGTTTGTAAGTCATTCTAGTTCTTCTGTATGGGATGCCGCCACAGCATGGCCTGATGAACAGCATGCAGGTCAGCGCCCAGGATCCAAACCAGCAAACCCCAGTCACTAGCCACCAGCCACCCAAGCAGGGCATGCAAATTTAACCACTAGGCTGGCCCCCATGACCTCTCTTTCTTATTTGTCATACGTTTGTCTACTTCAAAATCCTAACACTCTTCTGGCACAATTTTTGAATTAGAATTGTAATGACCATTATGGGAAATTTTAGCATGTCAAAAATAATAACTTAATATATGTAAGAAGAACTCTAAAAAAACAGTTAGCACTCCTCAGAAATGGAGTAAGTGCATTCCACTCATCTCTCTTGAATGGAACTAAGTCTAGGACAGAATGCATGAAGCAGCTATCTGAGGACTGTGAAAAGTAAATAATAGAAGCAGATTGGGGAAGAAAGCCAGAACTAAAGTTTCACCAAACTGGCTGTGAGTTTCTCACCTCCTTTCCTCCAGTAGCTCCCAGACTAGAATCAAAGGTGGCCTAAAACCCAGAGCTGCTCCAGCCCTCAGGCAATCTCTCCTGTGGTTGGTGGCAATGGCAACAGCAGCTATGCAAGCATAAAACTCTGAGGGAGGGGAAATCTTGACTCTGACCAGAGGAACTGGTTCCAAGAGCATGGAGGAGATCTGAATTGCTTTTACTCTCTGTCTTCTCACTGCGTGACCCCAGAGGAAGACTCAGCTGAGTGAAGTGCCCAACAGAGCAAGAAAACTGAATCCCGAGTCTTCTAGCCAGAGTACTAGGAAAAGGATCCACTGAGAGCTGGAAAGTGGGAAATTGCAGAAGGGAACTCAGAAATGTGAACTCATAAAGTTGTGTATGAACTTGGGGACTCAATTCTGAGCTGCACATGCATATATCTAACCCTAAATGGCATATGAAAAGTATTTTTTAGCAGCTATATAGAGGTGTAATTTACCATAAAATGGATCCATTTTAAGTGTACAATTCAACGGGGTTTTTTTTGGCAAGTCTACAAAGTTCTGCAAATGTCATTACAATCTAATTTTAGAATATTTCCGTCACCCCATGAAAAAGAAACTTCATGCCCTTTTGCAGTCATTTCCCATTCCATTCCCAGCCCCAAGCAACCGCTAAACTACTTTCTGTCTTTAAGATTTGATTTTTGGTCATTTCATGTTAAAGGAATCGTACAATATGTGGAGTTTTGCATCTGATTTCTTCCATTTGGCGTAAGTGTTTTGGGTTTCACCTATGTTTTAGCTTACAACAGTATTTTGTTCATTTTGTTGCCAAAAAGTGTTCATTGCATGGATATGCTACAGTTTGGACACCCATTTACCTACTGATGTATATTCGGGCTGTTTCTACTTTGGGGCTAACATGGGCAATTCTCTTACGAACATTTGCATACAAGTATTTGCATGGACATATGTTTTCATTTCTCTTGTGTAGATACCTAGGAGTCGAATTACTGCATTATATGGTAAAATTATGTCTAACCTTTCAAGAAATTGTAAAACTATTTTCCAAAGCAGCTGCACCATTTTATGTTCTCTCTCTGAAACCCATATGAAGGTTTCAGTTTCTCTATGTTCTCACCAACGCTTGCTGTTGTCTATCTTTTATAGTATGGCCATCCTCGTGAGTGTGAAGTAGTACCTCATTGTGATTTTAATTTACATTTCCCTAGTGACTAATATTCATCATCTTTTCATGTGCTTCATGGGCATTCATATATGTTCTTTGGTGACATGTCTATTAAACTCTTTGCCCATTTCTTAATTTAGATTATATTTTTTTCTTATTATTGAGTAGTAAACACTCTTTATATACTCTGGATCCAAGTCCTTAATTGAATATTTCACTTGCAAATATTTTCTCCCAGTATGCTGCCCGTCCTTTCACTTTTTAAATGATATTCTCTGCAGTGCAAATGTTTTAAATTTTGACAGAGTTTAATTTACAATTTTATGCTTTATATGCTTTTGGTGTGATATCTCAGAAATCTTTGCCTATTCCAAGGTCACAAAGATTTATTCTTATGTTGTTTTCCAAGAGTTTCATAGTTTTAGCTCTTACATTTATGTCTAGATCCATTTTGAGCTAAAATTTACAAAAATTAATTACAAAATTAACTCAAAGCTAATTTGAGTTAATTTGCAATGAAGTAAACTGGTGTTTTTTCACATGAATATCCATCCAATTGTCCTTGCACCATTTTTTGAAAAGACTATCCTTTCCCTCACTGAATTGTTTTGACACTTTTGCTGAAAATCAATTGACAATACCTGTAGGAGGTTATTTCTAGACTCTCAATTACGTTCTGTGGATCCATATATAGACCCTTATTGCCAGTTCCACAGTCTTGCTTGCTGCAGCATTGTTGAAAGTTTTCAAACCAAAAGTATAAATCCCCCACCCTGGTTCCTCTTTTTTCAAGAATAGTGTGCCCCCTGGGTCTTTTGCATTTCCATATGAATTTAAAGATTAGCTTTTAAATTTCTGGAAAATAACAACCTAGCTGAGATTTTGGTAGGGAATATTTTTATTTTATAGATAAATTTGGAGAGTATTGTCATTTTAACTAGAGTCTCATCTATGAATGTATGATGCTTCTCTATTTGTTTAGCTCTCTCCTAATTTCTTCCAGCAGTTTTGTGTAGTGTTCTGTGGACTAGGAGCGCACTTTCTGCAGCCAAAAACAAGCATATCTGTCTGGAATTCCCTTCAGGAGTGAAAGAGAATCTGCGCACTGTGAGCAGGAGCTGAGTCCACTGAGCCGTGGAGGCTCCTGATGCACTTCCTCTGATGTCAAACCTTTAAGCAGCTTTGGGTGGGTTTTTCTGGGAAAGAGGAAAAAGGAAGAAAGCACCCCAGGTAGATGTTTTTCTGTGTCTTTTCAGGCCGGAATCGCAGAGTTTGAGAAAGGCAAAATTTCCCAGTGAGTGAAGTTTATTCCAGCTGAAGGCGAAATATTTTCTTTCTTTTTTTTATTTCTAATAAATTGGGAAGGGTAACATAAGAAAAGCACAAAAATGTCTAGCTTTCTCTGAGGAGCTACTGCGTGAAATCAATATGAAAACTTTTAAGCAACATCATGAAAAATAGCTTGGCTAGTTGGCTACACTTATGCTCAAAAGAAGACACTTCTTTTAGTGGATCGGCAAAGAAAAAACAGAGGGGAGAACGACCCATGTCTCATAACTCTACATAGGAGGTATCTACATTTTTTATTCTTCATCAGAGAACTGTGTTTTCCCAGATGAAGGTAAGCCCCTATTCCAAACACACTGACCCTGATTGTCCAGGTGAGGGCTTCAGGTCTGGAACCAGAGGAATGTTGATACTGAGACAAACTCCCCCTGGAGTTAATTTGGAAAACCTCAGTGCAGGCAAATTTGGAGTTTGAATATGCGACATTGGCTTTAACAAGGAAGTATTTTAACTAAGAGTTCCAATGATCCACTAAAGAAATCTCTTTCCTGAGCACCTACTACATGCTAGGCACGAGCCAGGTGCACATAATCTACCATTTCAGTGAGACCCTGCCAGACACTGCAGGGATAGGTTAGTGGGTTGTTTAAGAACTCATTCAGGCAGGTCCCAGATGGGTGTTTAGGGGTTTATGTTGAAAGTCTGTGAAGTCTCCTGGAAACAGAGATGAAATTAAATCCTGAACTAGGGTTTGGAGAAGAATCAATTTATAAACATCATAAAACATCTATTTAGAGCCACCAAGATAAATAAATAGATAGATTCTTCTCCATCATTTTGGTTACCAGGGGGAGGAATTGCAACGTGAGACGCCTGTATCAGCTGTATCACACAAGCTTAAAAGGTCCAAGGACAACTCTCCCCAGGCTTAAAATCACTGATTCAGCAGGAATCTGGCTCTTGTTGGTAATGCACAGAGCTTACTAAGTTCACAAACGTGTGCCCTCTAATACCTCCATGGGAAAGGAACATGAGAAAGGAACATGTCACTCGCTTCATTGGTCCATCCAGCTCAGAGCTCTGTCTCTGGCCTTTTAGATCTCTGTGCAGTGAGCAAAGAGATGGCATGAGAAATTCTTGCCTTTGCACATTGAAGGAAGTCCAGGCTTGTCAGTGCTTGGGCTAGAGCTGGATTGGGAGGAGCGAGTAACAGGGGCAAGAAAAAGCATATCAGACAAAGGAGTTCCCGGGCATTGGCAGACATGGGAGTTATTATATTACTCTGTTATGACTCTTAGCATAGAGTAAAATCATCTGTGGTGTTTATAAAATATATTTATCTAGAAAGTGTAAATACATAAATGTAACCAATACAGATTAATAGAAATATATATAGAAAAATATCTTTATGACCTAAAGGACAGAAAAGAACTTTAAAAAAAAGCTGTAAAAGCACAAACAGTAAAGCAAAACATTAGTATAGTTTATTTCATCCATATTAAAGATATGTTCAATGACCGCCACAATGGAAAAGTAAATAGACAGGGATGACAAAAGTGGAAGATATTTGAAAAGTTCAAAAATGACAACTTAATCTATATAATACAGTAAGAAGCCGTGAAAATCAGCAAAATCAGACAGAAAGCACAATAAAAAATGGGTAAAGAACAGGGACAGGATACCTATCGGAGCCAAGATACAGAAGAAGAATCTGAAAAGATTAACAAAGACTTTAAATCATTAATATTATTAATAATGTATAAAAAGTCAAAATAAAATGAGATACTATTCTACCTACATTAAGTTGGCAGAATTAGAAAGCTGCATGTGTCAATTACGCAGGAATCGGATATAATACCCCTCATGTCCTGCCTATGGGAGTTTATCCAACGCAGCCATTCTGAAGAGAAATCTAGCATTTTTTAACCAAGCTAGGATTATTCATACCCAATGTTCCAGATATTCTGCTCCTAGGTGTGTATGATCCCCCCTACACACACAATTCTCACAAAGGCACAGGTTGTATCATATGTGTATGCTAACTGCAGCATTATTTTGGGTTTTTCAGAACCAGATTCAAACTTGATGCCATCATTGGACAGTAGATAGGCAAGTGTGGTAAATGCAAAATATTGAATATTGTGCATCTAGGAGATGTGATAGAGTAGACGTACATGGAACAACACGTGTGAACTTTAAAAATAAAGTTTTAGAAAAGATATTTAACACAATGAACATTTTTCATTTATTATACTAATCATTCTGCTCTCTGGTCTTCAAAATCTTGCCGCTGCTCTCCACTTTCTCATGTTTGTCCTTGTGCATTTATGCCTTCAAGAACCCTAATATTTCCTATGGTGTAGTTTGAGATAGAGAGAAAGCAAATGCTGTGCTTAATTTGCCATAATTATAATTAGGCCCATCTCTGACTGACTGTGAGACCCCAAGGATTAGTAAAATAGTAGGTGGTGATGGTGCACCACCATTTATTTGGAATCAAAACACTAAAGAGGCTAGAAATGAATTTTTATGTCAAATTTTCCTGTCTCTCATTTCACCACTGACCATTTCTATCTAATGAGGTTAAGCTGAAGCAACAAATGGCACATTCAGGACATGATCAGAACTTCATTGGCAAGCTGTTGCTATTTCCGATCACTCCTCCCAAGTTCTGAGAAATGCTGGCTCGGTCACCACCATCCTCCCTCCCCTCCTGCTCCAACTCCTTAGGATATGGAGCTAAAGGAGAGGACCCATATGAGCTCCACTTTTAGGAGTCATAAATGAGACTATCTTTTATTCCTGAGCATTAATTTCTCTGCTGGTGCAGTATTTAAGGCCTGCTCAGGCCATCTGAGTCCCTAGGCTCCTCTTTGTTGGCTGAAGCTGGCAGCATGCCATATCTCTATAGTTTCCACGATAGTCCCCAAGATTAACCATTAATTCTGTGTTCTGAGAATATTTGGCAATTATAGGCACTCAGGCTTTGTTGAAAATGCTTTTAGGTGGCTCCTTAAGGCAGCCAGAAAGAAATGAGGAAATGTAAATGTCAATGTGATCTCAGAACCCTGCAGTCCACTGGAACAGGAATCATCCTGGATGGGAACGATTGTGAAACAACTTCTTGATCTCGCTGTTATGAAATAAAAACCCAGGAAAGAGGGATCAGTGCTTGGTTTACTTTGAATCTAGTGGGGAAAAAAACTAGGGCCTCTGCGTGTAACACACAAGTGATAACCACTACACTAAGACCCAGTGTCCTTCCTGAGGATGACAGGGGCAGACAGTAGAAACAGCAGGAAGCCAACAACAAATTGGCTTCAGTTAACAGCTCCATGGACAGTCTCATCACAAGCTCAAGTAAGGAGGATATTTTAAGTGCTAAGTAACCTTACAGGCATCTCACTGGGTACAAGTTTAAAAGGCCCATCAGTTAGAATACATTAGGAAAAAGTAAGTTTAGATGTCCAAAACTGAATTCCTGATTTTTACCTGGTCCTTTTTTTTTGGTTCATTAATTCATTCATCCACCCATTCTTTTAGAATATTAATTGAATTCCTATTATAAGCCAGAGATTTTTAAGTAGTTGGGATGAAAATAATGAAGACAACAGACAAAATATCTTTTTCCTCATGGAACTTATGTTTTAGTTTCAATCAAATAATAGTGGCTGATTAAGTATGCCTTTCTTTGATGAAAATTGTAACCACACTTAGCAGAACTTTTTTTTATCACCTCCCCTTTATAGGATTGGTGAAATTTGGTCCCCTAGATACTGTTCACAAAGCTAAGTTGAAATATTTAGGCATGAGGAAGCTGCCAATATATGCATGAAACTATAATGAATATATAGTGTGGAAAATGTAAATCTACACACAAGTGTACATATATACATGTATATATTTGCTTCCTGGTAATTGGTCCTAATGAATAATTTTTCTCTACCTTGATTTTAAACTTCCCAAAACCCATCCAGGCTCTTTATTTCTTGTTGTACAAATTTGCCTGAACACTGCCCCGTCTTTGTTTTCAACCTCAGGAAAACATCTAATTTAGGAGTGATAAAAAAGGATGTCTGAATCTTACTATTAAGGTCCTGACAGGCTACCAGCATAAGGAAACGTACAATCAAATTGATGTCCTGTCTGATAAGATTTTAATTCTTCAGGTCATTCAGCTTCAAAAAGAAAAATGCCTATGAGGCCATTTGTCCCTTAGACAACAGAGAAGAACACTTGGGACCCTGCAATCCTAGGTGCTCAAAAGAAAGTGAGCCCAACCTGCCCTGGAAAGATGGCTTTTCAGTGACCACTCCCCACGCCCCCAACTCTTCACAAACGCTAAGGCTCTAGGACATTGCTCTGGAAGCAGTGCCAAGCAATAGATTCATCCCAGGGGCAAGGGATATTGTCAGGGAAATATTGCCTTTTGCGCAGAAGTGCTCAGCAAAGAAAGCTGAGGACCAGTCTCCAACAAGTAAATATGCGTGTGGTGTTCACTGCACAGTTCTTCCAAATGTTACGAATGCTAGAAACATTTATCATAAAATATTGGTCTCCTTCATTCATTGTTTATATAAAAGCCAAGAGATCTTTGGATCAAAATGGAAAATGTCATGTTCCTCTTTAAACAGTCAATTCTTTCCCACCCATCACATCCGAATTAAATCTAAATTCCATCCTTTATCTCCCTGATCCAGTACATGTTATTTTACTTACAGGCAGTGAATAAATTTCCATGAGGAAAAGTAATAAGTAAAGGCTTACTCTGATTCAAACCTACAATTGGAGCTCCTCACACCGCATTCACCCTCAGTCCCATGTTCACCCCAATGCAAGAAGCCCCTCTCCATTCAAAGCTCTTCAACCACCTCATATTTTTTTCCATTAACTAAGTCACCTCATTTCCACTAGCAAGTATTTCCTGACCATTAAGCCTGGAAGGGATGTTTCTTTTCTGAGCTCATGTGAGAAAACTCTGTGACTTTTCTAGTTGTTGTTCCATGCCGTATTCTCATTGTAACTAAATTACTATGTGCAAATTTATCATTATAATCAGCTTAGGTCCCCTTTCCCTTCTTCTAGTTTGTCAGTTCCTTTAGGGCATCAGATGCCTCCAGTGAGCAGAATGGGACTGGGCTATTTAATAGTTTCTTTAAAACAAACATCAAACCAAATTGCTCAGAAAGGTTAACAAACACACATACGCATTATCTTAATAGCTCTTTATCTTACTGATCTGATCTCAAAGCAAAAAAATGTTGGCCTAGGATCCTGCCAATGAGAACCACACCTCTCTCCTCCACTACTCACAGTATTTCCATCAGGTCACGTTTTAGCTGCCACCAGAGGGAGCCAGTCGGGGATCTTTCTCAAAGGCCCGGAAACCTTGGTCCTGTAACTAGTTTCTCACGACTAGTTTGCGGACAAGCACTTTTTAGCAACTGAGCCCCTGGCTCAGCCTTAGAACATAATAGAAGGCAGATCGCTTGCAGTGTCCGCGGTAAGAACAGCGACCTAGGATGGCTGAAATGTGAATAACAAAGGAGAGTTAGGTAAATCACAAAAGTCATCTTCCTGTTATAAGAAGTTAACGTACATCACACATCGAGTTGACACGTTCCAGAGCAGTAAACATGAGTGATGCAGAACAGAAGAGAGCTGTTCATTTGACGTCTACTGGACTTCCTCGCTGGATTTCACTTTCACAAATTTCCTAGCCACCCACACCACCCTCGCCTGGCAGACAGCTGGGCACAGTCCGCCACTCTGCCCTCTGGCCCTCAGTCTCTCCCTACATTGCCGAGGAAGTCCCCTGAGCTCAGCCAGTCGGTTCTAGTTTCTAAAGGATAATCTTCAGTCATCGAGAGATGAAGATCATAGTGTCTTACAAGCACAAAAATGCACGTAGAACCTATCAAGAAATTTCTTGAAATAAAATTTCCCAGAAGCCACCCTAAGATTTCCCTGCCTGATGCTTGTAAAGTAACTGGGGCTCTGGAAGTAGCATTTGCTTGACTATGAATTACTGAGTTTAGGTGTTGTTGATTCTAAGAATTGGAAAGTGTAGAAGGGAAAACAGTGCCTCAAGTAAGAATATATCCGGAAGGAAAGGATAAATTTAGGATTCATTTTAACTAATTCAGGACTGTAAGAGAGACAGCTAGGGGAGTTTCCGTAGTGTAGCGGTTATCACGTTCGCCTAACACGCGAAAGGTCGCCGGTTCGAAACCGGGCGGAAACAGCTGGGATGTCTTTCTTGAAAGCCAGGGTTTTTCTACCTCAATTTGTCTGCCTTTCCACCAAGGCTTAATATGTCTACATTTCCGACAAGTCTCAATCTTCGCGCTCCTTTTGCAGCCCAGCAATCTCAATTACAAGAATTATGAAACAAGACCAGTGCTGAAGCTTGCTTCTTTGCCAGTTCAACAAGTAATTGCGCTATATCCTTTCCTTTGCGTTGGAGAAGATTCTGCACTTCCAATGAAGAACCGAGGTCTCCACCTGTTGTGGGCAGGAACAGAGTGAATACCCTTAAGACAGGGGTGTGGTTGATGTATGCAAGGAGGATCAAGAAGCCAACTGTAACTGCAGCAGAGAAAACCCAGGGAGACTACTTCGTGTAGGCAGAGAGGTAACAGAATGAATAGGACAGATCAAGTGGAACCTTATTTCTTAAAGGACTTTGGCCTTTACTCTGATAAAATGAGGAGACGTTGGATTTTAAGCAGGGAAGTAACTTTATTTGACCTGAGTGTTTTAAGAGGGCTCCTCTGCCAGCTCTCTGGAGAATGTTCTGTATGGAGAAAAGAATGGACTCAAGGAGATCTATTAAGTCCGTCTCATCAGGCTACCAATCAGAAGTAACCATGGCTTGGACAGGATGGTCCTATTGAGTTGGTGAGGAGGAGTCACAGTCTAGCTACATATTAAAGATAATTCAAGAGAAATTCCTGAGAAAATGGATGTGAGGAGTAAGAGAAAGTAGAATCATTGATGACTTTGAGGTGTTTTGCTGAAAAGTGGAAGAATGGAGTTGCTGTTAACTGAAATGGAGAAGACTGGATGTAGCAGTATTATTAGGGAAACAATGGGAGTTCTGTTTCACACGTGCTAACTTTTAGATGCCTAGCATAAAACCATCAAGTGTAATACTAAGGAATGGTTGAATATACCAGCCTAGAGTTTAATGAAGTGGTCTAGACTGCAGATACACATTTGTGAGTTGTAGTCACATAGATGTTATTTAAGCTATGAGAACAGATGAAATCACCAGGTAGTGAGTGTATATAAAGAAGAGTTCAAAGGACCAAGCCCTGAGATATCCCATTATAAAAAAGTGAGAAGAGGGGAAGCAAAGGATGTTGAGAAGGAGAAGTCAGGGAGATAGAAAGACAATCAGGACAGCAGTGTCTTGGAAGACAAAAGAAGAAAATGTTTTAAGAAGCATAATGTACCCATGGCCCCTGAGAAGCCAACAACTTCGAAGAGATCATTAATTTTAGACATTTAGAGGTTACTGGTGATCCTGACCAGAAGTTTCCAGGAAGTGGTGGTGCCAAAAAACCTGAATGTAGTGAGCTTGAAGAAAAATAAGAGGAAAGAAACTACAGATAGTAAATCTGTGTATTTCTCTAGAGATTTTGTATGAGGTCGTCTGAGAAATAGGGCAGTAGCTAGAGGAAACTGTTGGGGCCTTTTTAAGATAGGAGTCAAACAGTATATTTGAATATGAGATTCATGAGATTAATCCAATAGTCAGGAGAAGATTGTTCTAGTCAATGAAGATAAAACTCTCTTTTAGTCATTAGTAATACTGATAGGAATACAAGAAAATTCCTCCCCATGAAGAAACAGAAGAATTTTCCAAAGTCCTATGGTAGCAACATGTCACAAATAGATTTTAATTGCATGTTTGTCTTTTCTGTTATTTTCTCTTTTCAAGACAAAGATACATGAAGACTGGTTCTAGAACTATCCTAAAATTTAAAATATGGAATTTAAAATGATGGAAGGGATCACGAGATATCTACTTTGGAGTAACAGATTTGGCAATCCACTAGCTTCCCATGTCATTAGTTTCATTTAATAAATGTTGCTCCACTGTCAGCCTGGATCACAAAAGTGCCATATGCTTTTGGAGGGTGGCCATATTTTCTAACATGTAATGCTGACACCCAACGTCTGGCCATAAATGACTGGGTCAGAGCTCTTAAAGGCAGTCAATCCATGGGCTGGCAAGCAACCTGTAAGAAGACCTCTAACCTGATCCTCAGTAAAAATCTCTGCCCCAAATCTGGTTCAATTATTTAGATATGTGGTCCATATGGATTTTTTAGGGGATAAATTGAAACTGGAAAAAGTAAAGATAATCAGACAGTAGACAGACAAGACGTAATAGATTCAAAGAGAAAATGACACTGAGAGACTTATTCATTCACATTAATTCCAGATTTGCCAGCATATAGATCAACGAACTACTGCCCTTGAGTAGGTTCAAGATAATCTAGACCCTCTATAGATCTTGTTAAATTTAGAGACTATTCTAGCTGGAGTATAGGTGACCTTATCCCCAAAACCCTAATTGGGTAACTCCCACTCCACCTAGGTTCTAGATATGGAAAGAGACTGGAGATGGAGAAAACTAACACCAAGTGGGTCCTCCTTTGAACTTCCAGAAAAGGGAAATGTGCCATTTTTGTTCTACTGGCCCAACATCTCTGGAGGGCCAGATCTAAGGTGATGTTGGCTTCTCTCTCCGATCCTCTCTTCAAGTATGTGTCCTCTTTGCTTTAGACAAATAAGAACTTAATCACTCATTGTATTTGAGTATACTATGAGTCAGATACTGCACTCATCACTGGGACAACAGCTGTGAACAAAATAGACAGAAATCTCTTTCCTTTCTAGCGGCAGGTTTACAGAATTATTTGTACAGTTGAGTTGCAAATATAATGCTAGATGATATGAGCATAAATGTTAAGGAGAACAATTAATCTTGGAAGGATTAGGGGTGAGTTTTTATTTTCAATTTCTAAATGGGGTATTGGCGACATTTGAGCAAAAATCTGAAGGAAGAAAATGAATGAGTCACGGGAATATCCAGGTAAAGTTCTTCCAGATGTAGGCTATAGTGCCCATAAAGGCCCTGAGGTGGCATTTACTTTGTATATTTGAAGAATAGCGAAGAGGCTAATTCTGCTGGAGTAAAATGAATGATATTTTAATGTACATATCAGTTATCTATTGCCACAAATACACTGCTTGACAGACCATCCAAATTCAAGCTTAAAAGCAATTAGAATCTAGTCAGCGTGCTAGTCTATGGTTTACTAATATAGGTTGGAATTGACCAGACTGTTTATGTTCCAGCTGGGCTGACTCACATGTCTGGTGAACAACAGACAATCAGCTAATCTCCATACATTATTTATTTTCTGGCATGCCAAACCCAGGCAAGTTCTCATGAGAATGGTTCAGGGCAAAAGCAGTCAGGGGAAAACAAGCTCCCCTCCTGTAACGAGTACATAAGCAATTATAGCAATGTTGTGGGATACCAGGTTAATATGCAAAAGTCAACAACTTTCCTATATACCAGCAATGAGCATTGAAATTAAAAACACAATAAGATTTACATTAGCATCCCCTAAAATGAAATAGGTATAAATCTAACAAAAGTTGTATAAGATCTATATGAGGGAAATTACAAAACTCCAATGAAAGAAATCAAAGAACTAAACAAATGGAGAGATATTCCATGTTCATGAATAGAAAGACTCAATATTGACAACATATCAGTTCTTCCCAACTTGATCTACAAATTCAACACAATCTCAATGGAAATCCCAGCATGTTATTTTGTGGATATTGACAAACTGATTCTAAAGTTTATATGGAGAGGGAAAAGACCCAGAATAGTCAACACAATATTGAAAGAGAAGAACAAAGTCAGGGGTCTAACACTACTTGACTTACTTACTTATTTTATAAAGCTACGGTACTCAAGATACTGTGGTGCAGGCAAAACAATAAATACATGGATCAATGGAACAGAATAGGGAGCCCAGAAATAGATCCACACAAATACAATCAATTGATCTATGACAAACAAGAAAAAGCAATACAATGGATAAAGGACAGCCTTTTGAACAAATAGTGCTGGAACAATTGCACATCCACAAGCAAAAAAAGTAAATCTAGACATGGACCTGACACCCTTCTCAAAAATTAACTCAAAATGGATCATAGACCTAAATATGAAACACAAATCTATAAAATTCCTAGAAGGTGACATAGGAGAAAATCTAGATGACCACTGAGTCTAGTGATGGCTTTTTAGATACAAGGCCAAAGGTACAAGCCATAAAAAAAATCAATAAGCTGGACTTCTCTAAAATAAAACACTTCTGCTCTGTGAAAGACACTGTCAAGAGAATGAGAAGACAAGCCACTGACTGGGAGAAAATATTTGCATGACATATAACTGATAGAGGACTGTTATCCAAAATATACAAAGAGCTCTTAAAACTCAACAACAAGAATATGAGCAACCTGATTAAAAAATGGGCCAAAGACCTCAGCAGACACTTTACTAAAGAAGATGTACAGATGACAAATAAGCATATGAAAAGATGGTCAACATTATACATCATTAAGAAAATGCAAATTAAAACAACAGTGAATTTATCACCACACACCTATTAGGGTAGCCAAAATCTAAAACACTGACGGTGCTAAATGTTGAGGAAGATGAGCAGCAACAGTAACTCCCATGTATTGCTGGTGAGAATGCAAAATGGTACAACCACTTTGGAAGACAGTTTGCAGTTTCTTACACAACCAAAAACACCATTAACAACCATACGATCCAGCAATCCAGTTCCTTGGTATTTAGCCAATGAGGTGAAAACATACATCCACAGAAAAACCTGCACACAGATGTTTATAGCCGTTTTATTCATAATTGCCAAAATTTGGAAGCAACCAAGATGTCTCTCAGTAGGTGAGTAGATAAATAAAGTGTGGTAAATCCAGACAATGGAATTCAGTGATTTAAAAGAATGAGCTATGAAGCCATGAAAATATATGTAGGAACATTAAATGCATATCACTAAGTGAAATAAGCCAATCCAAAAAGGCTAAATACTGTACGGTTCAACTATATGACATCTGAAAAAGGCAAAACCATGGAGACAGTAAAAAGATCAGTGTTTGCCAGGGTTTAAGAGGGAGAGAGGGATAAATAGAGCACAGAGGATTTTTAGGGCAGTGAAACTATTCTGTATGATACTATAATGGTAGACATATGACATTATATGTTGGTCAAAACCTATAGAATGTACAACATCAAGTGTGAAACTTCATGGAAACTATGGGCTTTGGAGGATAATGCTGTGCCACAGTAGGTTCATCAGTTGTAACAAATGTACCGTTCTGATTTAGGATGTTGATAGTGGAAGAGAATGTGTGTGGCCGGGGTGGGGCTATGTGAGAACTTTCCAGGAAATTTTGATGTGAACTTAAAGCTGTTCTAAAAAATAAAGACTACTTTAAAAATCAGACGAAAAACTAAAACATCAGTGAAAACAAGCAAACAGAAAGAGCAAAGGGCTTATTCAAGAATCTCCTTTGTCAAGTTTGCTAATATCTCGTTGGCCGAAGTAAGTTGCAGCGCTCAGCCCAGAGAGAGTGGGAAGGTACTCCAAGGTCACCTGAAAAACAGCAGGGAAGGGAGAAGGAATGGGATCATTAAGGGAATAAACCCACCACCAGCAGCTAATTATTTCTGGTTGATTTGATGCAGAAAGATCAAAATAAAAATCATCTTTTTTATTACCCGAGTATGTGCTCCACATCTTCCAGTTTGTTACCCCAACTCCATCATCACCCCAGCCATGATCATGATCCATCTGACAGTTACAACATCCCTAAGACTCACCCATCCCTCACGCTGTCCTTACTCCATCTCTGCTATTCAGCCCATCACTGAACTGAAAGTTAAAGTGCCTAAGACTGATTGAGAGGCTCAGAGATAAAAACGGTGTTTTTATTATACATTACTTGGACATTGAAAGAAAGAAAAAAGGAAGAAAGAAAGAGATAGAAAAGAAGAAAAGAAAGAAAGAAATGATTTTACTTGTAGATCACAGTAAAATGTTGAGAACATAAACCAATCACAAACTTAGGACAAGACTGATTGTTCTGTAGCCATGATAACTGTAGCCACCAGAATAGATTCTAAACCAGTTCAGGCTATCAATGATAAAGCCATTCTGTGAACATACTTTTGCATGACATCCAACCACTGCCAACCCTTTCCTTCTGACAGTCAGCCAGCCAGGGATGAACTCACGTCAATAAACACGACTTTGAGCGTCAACCAAACAACAGCATTCTCTCCCAAATAACCAGACTTCCATAGATTCTGTCAGTCAACCCACTCAGCCTCTGAAAGTCCTTGCAACTCGAAACTTTTTCCCCCAAAAAACATCATCCATGGGCTCTCTCAAAGGAACTGTGCTTCACCAACACAGCTCTCTCCTTAAATGAGCTTTGACTTTGTGTTTCAAGTATTGAGGGGTGGTTTCCTCATCCTTTGAAAATACCCCTTTGTCAAATCTGATACATCTAAATTTCATTTTTTGCTGGGGTTATATTGGTCATTATTTTTTCATTTCTGAAATTCTTCTGTATTCTATACAGTAACGTGGCCTCTACAATCACAATGTGTTGTCATAAATGGTGATTTTGGTGGGCTTTGGTTCCTTTGTAAGTGTATTAGCCAAATTTGGCAAAAACAACATCCCAAAGTTTGAAAACACACTTTGATGGTGAGGCTTCATATGTTCACCCCACAAATATTTACCGAATGCCTACTTTTTGTTCAGAGCTGTTCATGGGCGGAGAGATCCAGAAGGAAAAAAAAAATCTGTTGTCTGGTAAAAGCTGACTAATAATTTAAATGGGGGGCGGGGAGGAAAATACGCAATGGTGATTATTTTAGCAATAAGCAATAGCGACTTCAATAGTTTTGAAAAGGCAGCGCAGAGGACCAGGAGACAATCAGGTAGATGAAGTATGTAAGAGCCACACGGAGCCTGGGTGGACTGGATTCTGGGAAAAGCACAAGGAAATCTGGGCGCTCAGAGGCTCAGGGGCCATCAGACACACATCTCCAATGCCACCTCTACTCTCATACCATAATTTACTAAAATTTCTTTCTGAAGGTTTTATGCCACTTTTTCCACAAATTGTTTTTTTTTTACTTTTTCTTGCCTTGATGAGGGAGACGAAGATAAGCGTCACTGCTGAGGATTAAGAAATGAAGTCGACGTTTAATCCTAATTTTATATCGGAGAGGTTATTTCCAATGTGTAAGATGACTGAGCAAAACTAATTTTTATTCAAAAGAAGAAAAGTGACACTTCCTTGGCCCGTACGGGGATCGAACCCTCGACCTTGGCGTTATTAGCACCACGCTCTAACCAACTGAGCTAACCGGCCACGAAGCGAGCCCCGTCTTTCATTCAGAAGAGAAAGAGCGTGTTCACATTGTGTTTAAAATTAAAGACCTTTCTTGCCCCTTTCGAAAGGAGACTTTTTCGTTTAACTTCTTTTAACCAAGATCAAGTCATACTGTTTCTTCAAGACTCTATTCTTGCTTTCCATTTCCCCTTTTCTGCACTAGGCGAAAAGAAAAAGACAAGGAGAAAACTTTCTGCCTCCGGTAAATGAACCTTGCCTCTTCGGTGGAAAGCCGACTTTCTCTCGCTCATCGATTCCGCCCCGAGAAAACACAGAGGAACATCCACAACAGAGGCTTCTTTCTTCCCACCTCGAGAAGGATCTGGAAAGAGAAGCTGGTCGTCCGAGCTTTACTTCCGAATGGGCAGATTCTAAATTGACCCTCCAGCAGGCATGGCCGCTGGGTTTGGTCCTGGCTCCCGACAGGAGGATTCCTCTCCATCCCGGACGGAAGGAAATCTCCGGCAGATCCGGATTCCTAAGGACTCGGGAGGTGCTCCTTCTCGGCGCTCCCCTGACGACGCCTGGAGGTGTGAATGTCTGCTGCTTTCCTTTGTCAGTTTATTATCATGAACTGAATGTGTTTCTCTTTCTTGTTCTTGAGGGTGAGGACTATGCTGTCTTCGTTCCTCTGGCAGCCGCGGGGCCCGCACAGCTTGCTAGATTCTCGGTCATTTAATTTAATGAATGGGGGAAAGGTGTCCACGAGGTCATTTCTGCTACTGATCTGGTCTTCGACAACGAGCGCGAGGATATTCGGGGTGTCAGTCAGATGTCATCAGGAGTTTCCATTTTTTCTTCTTTCCAGAAAGTTACTTTCAACAGAAATCAATTCACCTCATCCCCGGTGGAGTGTTGCTGGGAGATGTTGGAGAAAGATGCCCTTCAATAGGAGATAGGAGATCGCCCTCGGCCGAAAATGACTTTCCCTCCCAGTTCCCGCCGCTCTTGCTCCGGGAAGAATTCCAAGGATTTCCTTCTCAGCCAGGCTCGGTCCGCGGCTCTTCTCATCCGGCCGCGCCTCGGGCTCCTGGCGCTCACTCGCTGCCCCTCCCACAGCCCAAGGATTCTCAAGTTCAACAAGCTTGGTGAGTGGTTCTTTTTACACACGAAACACACAAGGCCTGAGATGCAACCCAGGTTTAGCAGGTGCAGGGGTGTGTGTGTGTGTTGGAGGAGACAAGTCTGAGCTCCAGAGCCCTCGCAAAGATCCTTGACAGGCAGCTCTTGCTCCTGGACAATTTCCCAGCAACTCAGCGTCCCGCTCCGAGCTTGGTGGCCACGCAGGCCAAGGCCATTTCGAGTGGAAAGAGGGATTCCGACCATTTCTGGAGTAACAGTGGCACCTGCGACCGCTTTAGATTTTCAGGCCCCTTTCAAGTTTCTTGGATTTCTATTCTGAAGGCGAAAAGAGTAACGCTCAGCTGGCCACCAGGCCCCTGTTGTGAGATGCCCCAGCAGCTGTGCAGACCTCAAAGCACTGGAGAAAAGGATGTGTTGGAATTTCCGGTCTGAGTGGGGCCTCTTAAAGTAGCGTTTGGAGGCTGTTTCCAATAAAAACAGGATACAAACAAACGCTGAAGAATTAACAGAGCTTAGATGATTTATTCTTGTCGAAGTCGAGCCTTTAGCCTTCAAAATTATTACCCATACCCAACCCCCAATTTTAAAGCTATGTACCCCAGAGCGTTTTTTGACAGCTAATATATTTTTATCATAAAATTAAGCAGTTGCTTTTCTTTGAGTTATAATTATTGACAATTTTAAAATAAAACGCATCACTCGAATATATTGAACATAAATTCTGAATAATTTGATACAATCATTATTTACAAAAAAATGCATGAACAAATACTTATTAATCTTATATCATTGTTTTCTTCTGGAACTTCACTTTCCCACAAATGCATATCATGATATAAAATAGTTTTCTGCTTGAAATTATTTTGAGCTTCTTATTTCTTACTTTACTGCAACAAAAAATATATATACACATTACAATTAATTTAAGGAGGGCATAAGGCTCTAATTTTTATGAGTACTTCTGTACTAAATTATGAAAATTATTTCTTATATACAATTAATTGTAACAACAGAAATACTATGAATTTGCAAACTTATCAGTAAAATTAATGGTAAAAATAATTGAATGTTTATCTAAATGATACTAGGCTTTTAAAGTAAGTTCATACAATCACAGATAAATGTACACATTGCCATGATGTCAAGTTTCAGGGTTAATTTTATGCTAGTTTGTAATTACTGAGGAGATTTATTTTAATAAACAAATAAAATAAAAGTAGATCAAGTTTTGTTATACAAATGTCCCACAATTGTTTAACGCCTTCTGAGTTATCTTCAGAAAAATCACATAGTAATCCACCATCAGTAATTATTTTTCACTCTATTATATTTAATAACTTGACTAGATTCTCCCTTATTAAAAGTCAATAATTGGAAACTTCCTCACTTACTAAAGGTTAGTTACCTAACTATTAGAATAATTCAACTATCTTACATTTCCTCAGCCTTTCTAATTGTCCCTGGGTTGGAGCCTGCAGCTTGTTGCACTTTCAGTTGACGAACCTTTTCAGAGTTGAGAAGAGTGAGAGAACATGCTTCTTTTGCAATGTGAGAAAAGGTCATCGAGAAATGTCCACCTTGATATCAGGGGTGTTCTCAGATAGGTCAGTTTTAGATAAAATCCATATGGTGGTTGATGACTGGGAAACTGATTGCCTGAGGCAACCTGGGCTCTTGCACTTCTTTCAAGGTCTTCCTGTGTCCCCAAGAGTGAAATTAGTTGACAGTGGAATTTGTGTATATAAAATAGAGAGCTATAAATATGAGCGACCCAGAATAGAAGCGCATTTGACCTCTTCTAGCCTCACTGGACACTTGCTCTAGTCCCCCCAAACCCTACACCTCATCACCACCTGGACACACCCCATCCTGTCTCAGCATCCCAGTCTCTCCCAGTCAAGCATTGCCCTTCAGTGACTGCTGATGGCTTCTAGAGCTCCTTCTTTGGGACTCATAAATCACCAGTCATGAACTGGTGAGAGCAGAGAGGGGATAAGGAGTGGAAATTTGTGTGGAGCACATTGCCTTGTAATAAAAAATAATTTTAGTTTTAGAAATTTCTCTTTAAATTAGCTACACCCAATTACTTCATCAAAATCTTTATTTATTCTGCTACAGTTACACTGGCCTATTTACTAATCCTTCAACACCCTAGGCACAGTCTCACCTCAACAGTTATCATGCCCTTGCTGCTACCTCTTCCTAGAAAGATCTTCCCCAGATATCACGTCTCCTTCCTCCCTTTCTTCCCTCTTTCCTTTCTTCCTTCCTATTTTCTTTCCTTCCCTCCCTCCTTCAGGTCTTCCCTTCCTTCCTTCCTGCTCATTGAAGCTTTCAATGAAAGCTCTATTCAAAATTCCAAACAAACACCACACTTTCACTATCACTTCCTTGATTAATATTTATCCACCTCACTTATCAAGATCTCTATGTGACTTGCGTATTTTGTTTATTGTCTATCACCCCTCCTCTAGAATGGAAGATGGGGATTTTTGTCCCTTTTGTTCACTGCTGTATTCCCAGGAAGGAACATAAGTGCTTGACATATAGTATAAGCATTTGATAAATATTTGTTGGGTGAATGAATGAATAAATTAGTGAATTACGCTTTCTTCACAGTAAATTAGGATGCCTGCCTAGTGAAAGGACCTACACAGGCATGTGTCTGATTTCTTGTTGTGCTGATGAGGCTACTGAAAAAACTGGGAAAGAGTTAAGATACTTTTAGACTCAGATGGAAAAATATCAGGGCCCAAGTCTGGCATAAGGGATAGGGGGATATGCCGTGAGCCACTTTTGACTCTGTATAAAATGCTCTGTTGGAATTTTAATCCAATGTTTTTGTCACTAGGCCATCAAAGTTTGATCAGAAAAACAAACTTTAATTAAATCAAATCCAAGGTGACTTGGTGCAGTCCAAGCTTCACTTCTCAATTTTACTCACTCCCTGCCAGATCTCATCCACTCTCATCATTTAAATACTGTCTATATGTTAGCAGCTCACTCATTAATATCTTCAGCCTGAACCACTTCTTTAAACTCCAGACTTGTATTTTAAACTGCCTAATTGATATCTCCAGTTACAAGTCTTATAATAGGCATCTCCAGCATAATATATTCAGCATCAAACTCTTGATCTCCCCCCATCCCAATATCTTCCCTCATTTTATTCCCCTTCTCAATTAAAGACAACTCCGTGCTTCCAGTTACAAAGCCAAAGGGATTGGAGTCTTCTTTGATTCCATTCATCTCTCACTCCCCATGTAGAATCTGTCTGGCTGTTTCTTTAAAATGTGTTTAGAATCTAACCATTTGTCAATAACTCAACTGTTACCCTGCTGGTCGAAGCCACATAATATCTGGCATGAAATACTTAAAAATATCTTAATAGACTTCCTGCTTCACATTTCCTCCTCTACAATATTCTCCATGGGGCAACCATAGAGATTCTTTTTAACCCTAAGTCATATGAAACGATTCCCTTGCTGAGGAGCAAACAATGGCCCTTGTTTCACTCAAAGTAAAAGCCAAAATCCTTACAATGATGTCCAAGATTTTCATGCATAGCTCATTATTTCTCTAAGTTCTTCATCTTCTCTCCCCTTGCTCACTCCATTGCAGTCCCAGTTGACTTTCTTGCTTCTCTTTGAACACTGCTTCAACACAAGACACATTCCTGCCCCAGGACCTTTGCACTGACTGATTGTTTTCTCTAGAACAGTTTTCCCAAATGGAGATATGTCTTGCTCCCTCACTTCCTTCAAGTTTTAGTTCAAATGCCACGGCATCAGTTTTATTTTATCTGAACACTACTGCCAGAAGTCCTTTTTCACAATCTTGTTTTATTTTTCTTTGTGGCACTTATCATCTTTGAACACATTATAAAATTTCCTTAATTTTTTCATACACTATATTTTCTCCCCATTGGGATGTAAGTTCCATGAACAGACAGGGAATTGCTTGAGGTTTTTTGCTTATTCATCTCCTTATCTACAACAGTGCTGGCCACATACTAAAAACTCAACAAATGTTTGTTGAATCAATGCACCAAATTTAATGTTCAATTTTATATATTATAAAAATGAAATTCCAGAAGTTATTGATCTTCCTGGAGTCATAAAGATAATAAAACTCATGTTTAAATCTCGCTGTCTGGATTTAACGCTTCTCAGCTTCTGATTGATTGTTGACCATAGTCGTTGTGACCTCTCTTTCTTGTTTGCCATATGTTTGTCTATTTCAAAATCCTAACACTCTTCTGGAAGAAATCCTTCCTATATAAAGTTGCACTATGCCTGTAACTCATAACTCTCTTTGGTAAATGGCACACACAATTTTTGACTTAGAATAATATAACCATTATGGAGAATTTTAACATGTCAAAAATAATAAATTAATACATGTAAGAAGAAATCTAGAAAGCAATTAGGACTACTCAAACATGGAGTAAGCACATTCCACTCATTTCCCCATTGAATGCAACTAAAACTCTGGGACAGAATGCATGAAGCAGATATCTGAAGACTCTGAAAAGCAAATGGTAGAGGCAGATTGGGGGCGAAAACCAGAACTAAAGTCCCCCCAAACTGGCTGTGAGTTTCTCACTTCACTCACTTCATTGCCTCCAGTAGCTCCCAGACTAGACTCAAAGGCAGCCTAAAACCTGGAACCACTCCAGCCCTCAGGCAATCTTTCCCGTGGATGGTGGCAATGGCGGCAGCAGCTATGCAAGCATAAAGCTCTGAGGGAGGGGAAATCTTGACTCTGATCAGAGAAACTGGTTCCAAGAGCATGGAGGAGATCTGAATTGCTTTTGCTCTCTGTCTTCTCACCGCGTGGCCCCAGAGGAAGACTCAGCTGAGTGAGTGCCCAACAGAGCAAGAAAACTAAATCCCGAGTCTTCTAGCCAGAGTACTAGGAAAAGGATCCCCTGGGACTTGGAAAGCGGGAGATTGCAGAAGGAAACTCAGAAATGTGAACTTATAAAGTTGTGTACAAAGTTGGGGACTCAATTCTGACCTGTGCATGCATATATCTAACACTAAATGACATATCAAAAGTAGTTTTTTTAACTGCTATATAGAGGTAGAATTTACCATAACATGCACCCATTTTGAGTGTGCAATTCAATGATTTCCTTTTGTAAATCTGCACAGGTGTGCGAATATTATTACAATCCAATTTTAGAATATATCCATTACTTCACAAAGAAACTACACCTTCTGCAGTCACATGTCATTCTACTCCAGCCCCAAGCAGTTACTAATCTACTTTCTGCCTCTAAGATTTGCTTTTTCTGGGCATTTCATATTACAAGAATCACATAATATGTGGTGTTTTGCTTTGGTTTCTTCCATTTGGCATATGGTTTTGGGCTTCATCTATGTTTTAACTTGTATCAGTATTTTGTTCCTTTTATTGTCAAATAGTATTCCATTGTATGGATATAGCACAATTTGTATTCCCATTCACTCACTGATGTATATTTGGGTTGTTTCCACATTTTGGCTAATATGGATAATGCTGCTATGAACATTTGTCTACAAGTATATGTGTGGACATATGTTTTCATTTCTCTTGTGTAGATGTCTAGGAGTGGAATTACTGTATTATATGGTAAATTTATGTTTAATCTTTTAAGAATTTGTCAAGCTATTTTCCAAAGCAGCTGCACCATTTTACGTTTTCTCCCAGAAAAATATATGAAGGTTTCAGTTTCTGTATATCTTCATCAACCCTTGCTATTGTCTTTTATAATATAGCCATCCTTGTGAGTATGAAGTAGTATCTCATTGTGATATTAATTTGCATTTCCCTAGTGACTGATGATGTTGAGCATCTTTTCATGTGCTTTGTGGACATTCATACGTATTTTTATAGTCTCAGTGACAAGACTATAAAAATCTTTTGCCCATTTCTTAATTTGGATTATTTCTTTTCTTATTATTGAGTGGTAAGTGTTCTTTATATATTCTGGATCCAAGTCCTTAATTGAATATTTGACTTGCAAATATTTTCTCCCACTATGCTGCTTGTCTTTTCATTTTTCAAATGATATTCTCTGCCATGCGAATGCTTTACATTTTGTTGGAGTTCAATTTACAATTTTATCTTTTATGTACTTGTCATGTGGCATTCCAGTAATCTTTGCCTATTCCAAGGTCATAAAGATTTATTCTCACCAAAAAATTTCATAGTTTTAGCTCTTACATTTACAGCCATGATCCATTTTGAGTTAATTTTTGTAAATTTGCAAAAGTTAATTACAAAATTAACTCAAAGGTAATTTGAGTTAATTTGGTCTGAGGTAAATTTGTGTTTTTTTCGTGTGAGTATCCAGTTGTCCCTGTATTATTCGTTGAGAAGTTTATCCTTCCTTCGTTGAATTGTCTTGGCACTTTTGCTGAAAATCAATTGACAGTACATGTAGGGGGTTATTTCTAGACTCTCAATTATGTTCTGTGGTGCTGTATGTCCATCCTTATTGCCAGTACCACAGTCTTGCTTACTGTAACACTGCTGAAAGTTTTCACATCAAGAAGTTTTCACATCAAGAAAGGTAAACTTATAATTTATTTTTGTTATTTTTTTCAAGATTATTTTGCCTTTCCTTGGCCTTTTGCATTTCCATATGAATTTTAAGATCAGCTTTTCAAATTCTGTCAAGCAAACAAACACCCAGCTGAGATTTTGATAGGAATTATATTAAATTTATAGATAACTGTGGAAAGTTCTGTCATCTTATCTATATTCTCATCCATGAACATAGAATGCCTCCCCATTTGTTTAGATCTTCTTTAATTTCTTTCAGCAGTTTTTTGTAGTCTTTGGTGTACTAGTAATGTTCTTTTTGCAGCCCAAAGAAAGCAGATCTGTCCGGAATTCCCTTCAAGATCATAAAAGGATCCGCACACTGTGAGCAGGAGCTGAGTCCTCTGAGCTGTGGAGGCTCCTGAAGTGCTTCCTCTGATGTCAAACCTTTGAGGGGCTTTGCATTTCTGTGGGTTTTTCCAGGAAAGTGGAAAGGATCTTGCGTCCTTTCTGGTCAGAATAGAGGGTTTGAGAAAGGTGAAATTTTCCAGTGAGTGAAGTTTACTTCTGCTGACGGTGGAATTTTTTCTTTATTTTTTTCTCTATTCCTGATAAATTGGGAAGAGTGAAATGAGAAAAGCATAAAAATTTAGCTTTCTCTGAAGAGCTACTGCAGGAAATAATGATTAAAACTTTTAAGAAAAGTCATGAAAAATAGCTTGGGGGGTTAGGTGCACTTATTCTCAAGAGAAGACGTTTCTTTTAGTGGATCTGGAAAGAAAAACCCCCATGGGAGAAGAAGTGGAGTAATAGAGGTGGGGAGAATGCAGCTGTGTGAACCCTGTCTCATAACTCTACAAAGGTGTTATCTATACTTGGTATTTCTCATCAGAGAACACTGTTTTGCCTGCTGAATCTAAGCCCCCATTTCAAACCCATAGAATCTGATTGTCCAGGTGAGGTGTTCAGGTCTGGAACTAGAGGATAGTTAATATTGAGACAAACTCCCCCTGAAGCAAAATTGGAAAGCCCTAGTGTGTGCAAATGTAGTCTGGAGTTTGAATATATGACATTGGTTTTAATAAGGAAGCATTTTAACTGAGTTCTAACTATCCACTAATGAAATCTCTTTCCTGAGCACCTACTATGTGCTAGGCATTGAGCCACATATTCTACGACGTCAGTAAGACACTGCCAGACACTGCAGGGATGGGGTAGTGGGTTGTTTAAGAACTCACTCAAGCAGGTCCCAGATGGGTATTTGGGGGTTTGTGTTGAAAATCTATGAAGTCTCCTGGAACCAGAGATGAAATTCAGTCCTGAAGTAGGGTTTGGAATAGAATTAATTTTTAAATGTTATAAAACACCTATTGAGACCCACCAAAATAAATAAATAGATACGTCTCTGTTATTTTGGTTACTGGGGAAAGAACTGTAATATAAGAGGGCTGTGTCAGCCATACCACACAAGCATAAAAGGTCAAAGGACAACTCTCCTCAGGCTTAAAACCACTGATGCAGAAGGAGTCCAGCCTTTGTTGGTAATGTACAGAGCTTACTAAGTTCACAAACGTGTGCCCTCTATTGCTTGATGAAACCATGAGAAAGGAATGTGTCACTTGTTTCATGGGTCCATCCAGCCCAGAGATCTGTCTCTGGCCTTTTAGACACTCTGTGCCAGAAATCAAAGAGATGGCATGAGAGATTCTTGCCTTTGCACATTGAGGGAAATCCAGGCCTGTCAGTGTTTGAGTCAGAGCTGGATTGGGAGGAGTGAGTATGCAATGTGTGCAAGAAATGGCATATCAGAGAAAGGAGTCCCCATGCACTGGCATATACAAGATCTTTTATATTATTCTATTACTGTGATTTTTAACACAGAGTAGAATCATTTATAGAGTTTATAAAATATACTTATCTAGAGAGTGTACATAAATGTAAATACACAAATGTAACAGATAAAAATTAATAGAAATATATATAGAAAAATACCTTTATGACCTAGAGGACAGAGAAGAATTTAAAAGAAAAAGACTTTAAAAGCACAAACAATAAGGAAAACACTGGTGTAGTTTACTTTATCCATATCAAAGATATGTTCAAGAAGGCCACAATGAAAAACAAATAGACAAATGTGACAAAAGTAAAAAATATTTGAGGGATTTAAAAATGCCAACATAATCTATACAATTGACAAGAAGCCATGAAAATCAGCAAAATCAGACAGACAGCTCAATAGAAAATTGGTGAAGAATAGGGACAGGATACTCATCAGAGCCAAGATAGAGAAGAAGTATCTGAAAAGATTAAAACATTTTTTAAACATTTTATATTAGTAGTAATGTATAAAAAAGCAAAATAAAATGAGATATTATTTTACCTACATTAAGTTGGAAGAATTAGAAAGACGGATGTGTCAATTATTGCAGGAATAGGGATATCATAACCCTCACATCCAGCCAGTGGAAGTTTATGCAGCCTTTCTGAAGAATAATCCAATGCTTTTTACTCAAGTTAAGATTATTCAAACCTTATGATCCAGATAGTCTGCTCCCAGGTGTGTATAATCCCTCCCCCTACACAAAAAATCTCACTAGGGCACCAATTATGTCATACGCGTACGTTAATTGTAGCATTATTTTGAGTTTTTCAGAAGCAGATGCACCCTTGATGCCATCACTGGATTGTAGACAGGTAAGTGTGGTCAATGCATAACATTGAATATGACGCAACTATTAGAGCTGATAGAGCAGATGCACAAGTAGCATGTGTGGACCTTACAGAGAAAGTTTTTTTAAAAAAGATACTTAAGACAATAAACTTTTTTCCCTTATTACACTGATCATTGTGCTGTCTCGTCTTCAACATCTTGCTGCTGCTCTCTACATTCTCATCTGTTTGTTTTTGTGCATTTATGCCTTAAAACATCCCTAATATTCTCTATAGTGTAGTTTGAGATAGAGAGAAAGCAAACGCTGTGCTTAATTTGCCATAATTATAATGAGGTGTATTTCTGACTTCCTATGATTTTTCATCACTATGAAACCCCAAGGACTAGTAAAATAGTAAGTGGTGGTAGAGAATCACCATTTATATTGGGATCAAAATACTAAAGAGGCTAGAAATGAATTTTCATTCTGAATTTCACTGTCTCTCATTTCATCACTGACCATTTCAGTCTAATTAAGTTAAAGTGAAGAAACAAATGTCATACCCGAGACATGACTAGAGCTTCGTTGGCAAGCTGTTGCTGTTTCCAATCACTCCTCCTCAGTTCTCACAAATGCTGGCTCAGTGACCACTATTCTCCCGCCCCTGCTGCTCCAGCTTCTCTGATTATAGAGCTAACGGGCAGGCCCAACATGAGCTCCACTTTTAGGAGCCACAAATGAGATTATCTTCTATTCTTCAGCATTAATATCTCTCCCTGTTGCAGGGCTCAAGGCCTGCTCAGGCCATTTGAATCCCTGGCCTCCTCTTTGTTGGCTGAAGCTGGCAGCATGCCATATTTCCATAGCTTCCACAATAGTCTTCAAAATCAGCCATTAATTCTATGTTTCAAGAATATTTGGCAAATATAGGCAATCAGACCTTGTTGAAAATGCTTTTAGGTGGCTCCTTATGGTAGCCAGGAAGAAATGAGAGAATATAGATGTCAGGAAGAACCCAGAACCCTGCAGTTCACTGGAGCAGGAATCATCCAGCTAGGAAAGATTGTAAAACAACTTCTTGATCTCTCTGTTATGAAATAAACACCCAGGAAAAAAGGGGTCAGTGCTTGGTTTACTTTGGATCTAGTGAGGAACAAAACTAGGGGCTTCTGCATGTAACACACAAGTGATAACCATTACACTAAGACCCAGTGTCCTTGCTGAGGAGGACGGGGCAAATGCTAGAAGTGCTCAGCAAAGAAAGCTGAGGACCAGTCTCAACATGTAAAAATACATGTGGTGTTCACTGCACAGTTCTTTCAAATGTTATGAATGCTTCAAACATTTGTCATAAAATATTGGCCCTCTTCATTCAGTGTTTACACAACAGCCAAAAGGTCTTTGGACAAGGATGGAAAACGTCATGTTCTTTTTTGAACAGTCAATTCTTCTCCCCCCTCCATCATATTCAGATTAAATCTAAATTCCATAGTATGGAGGGTCTTCCTTTATCTCCCTCATCCAGCACGTGTTATCTTACTTACTCTCAGTGGAATAAACTTCCATGAGGAAAAGGAATAAACAAAGGTACACTCTGATTCAAACCTACAATTGGGGGCTCCTCACACTGCATTCACCCTCAGTTCCATGTTCACCCAAATTCAGGAACGGCTTCTCCATCCAAGGCTATTCAACCACCTCATATTTTTTTTCATCAGCTAAGTCACATCAGTTCCCCTAGCAAATATTTCCTGACCATCAATACTGGAGGGGATGCCCTTTTCTGTTCTCACGTGAGATAACCCCATGACTTTTACAGCTGTCATTTCATGCAGCACTCTTATTGTAACTAAATTACTATGTGCAGCTGTATCCTTATGATCACCTTAGTTACATGGGACTGGGCTATTCAATAGTTTCATTAAAATAAATGTCAAACCAAATTGCTGACAAATGTGCTTAACAAACACACATATGCTTTAAATATAATAGCTGTTTTTAATGTTGATCTTATTCCAGAGCAAAAAAAAGATGGGACTTGGGGCCAACCTGATAGCTTGGTGGTTAAGTTCACCAGCCCAGATCCTGGACACAGACCTGTGCACCACTTATCAAGCCATTCTGCGGCAGGTGTTCCACATTTAAAGTAGAGGAAGATGGGCATGATTGTTAGCTCAGGGCCAATATTCCTAAAAGAAAAAAAAAAGGTGTGACTAGAGATTGTGCTAACGAGAAACATGCTCTCTCCTGCACTAGCCACAATATTTCCATCAGGTCACGTTTTAGCTGCCATCAGAGGGAGCCAGGCTGTGATTTTCCTCAAAGACCCAGAAGCCTCTGTCCTGTCACTTGTTTCTCACGACTACTTTAGGGACAAGGGAGTTTTCACCGCTGAGCACCTTTGCAAGGGCTCAGACTGAGAACCTAGTAGAAGGCAGATCTCCTCCAGTGTCCCAGATAAGGACAATGACTTAGGTTAGTTGAAATGTGGTGAATAACAAAGAAGAGTCAGGTAAATGACAAAAGGTCATCTTCCTGCTATGAGACGTTAACGGACACCACACACCGAGTTGACACGTTCCAGAGCAGTAAACGTGAGTGATGCAGAACAGAGGAGAGAAGTTCGTTTGACGTCTACTGGACTTACTCGTCAGATTGCACTTTCACAAACTTCCCAGCCACCCCCACGGCCTCGCCTGACAGACAGCTGGGCACGGTCCGCCACCCCGCCCTCTGCCGCTCAGTCTCTCCCGCCCTTGCCCGAGGAAGTCCCCTGAGCTCCGCAAGTTGCTTCTAGTTTCTAAAGGATAATTTTCAGTCCTCAAGAGACGAAGATCAGAGCGTCTTACAAGTACAGAAATGCGCGTAGAACCTATCGAGAAATTTCTTGCAATAAAATGTCTCAGGAACCTGCCTAAGATTTCCCTGCCTGGTGCTTGTAAAGCAACTGGGGCTCTGGGAGTAGCATTTGCCTGGCTATGAGTTACAGCGTTTAGATGTTGTTGATTCAAAGAATGGGAAAGTGTACAAAGAAGAATGGCAACTCAATCAAGAAAATATCCTGAAGGAAAGGATGGGTTTAAGGTTACTTTTACCTAATCCAGAAACATAAGGACCCAAAAATCGGTGGGTTTCCGTAGTGTAGTGGTTATCACGTTCGCCTAACACGCGAAAGGTCCCCGGTTCGAAACCGGGCGGAAACAAGCAGTACTTTTTCCCGAGAAGTCTGAATTTTGGTCCAGAAATGTCCACACTGAATTTCTATACCTTTGCACCAACTCTCAAGTCCTCGCGCTTCCTTTGCCGCCCGGGACTTTCAATTGCAAGAATTATGTAACAAGACCAGAGCTGAGACTTGCTTCCTCGCCCCCCTTAACAAGTAATCATGTCCTATCCATTCCATTGGTCAGAGAAGATACTGCGCTTGGCTGCGGTGGCTAACCATCCTAGAAGGAGCGCTTCCTATCTCTTATGGACAGGAACAGAGAATGAATCTCCCTGACACAAAAGTGTGGTTGATGAATGCAAAGAGGATCAGGAGCCAACTGTAACTGCAGGAGAAAGAGCTGAGTGGAGAGTGGTTCCTGGAGTCAGAGAGGAAACACACTGGAAGGGAGAGATCAAGTGGAGCCTGGTTATTTCTTTTAGGACTTTGGCCTTTATTCTGATAAAATGAGGAGATCTTGGATTTTAAGCAGGGAAGTAGCTTTACATGACTTGAGTGTTTCTGCCAGCTCTGTGGAGATTTTTCAGAGAGAAAACAATGGAAGCAAGGAGATCTGTTAAGTCACTCTCGTCGTGCTACATATCAGAAATCACTGTGGTCTGGACAGGATGGTGGCAGTCCAGTTGATGAGAAGTAGTCACAGTGTAGATATATTTTAAAGATGGAGTCAAGAGACATTCCTGAGAAAATGGGTAGGAGGAGTGACAGAAAGTAGAATCAATGATGACTTTGAGGTATTTTGCTGAAAACCTGGAAGGATGGAGTTGCTATTAACTGAAATGGGGAAGCTTGGATGCAGCACTAATATTAGGGGACATTGGGAGTTCTGTTTTAGACATGCTAACTTTTAGATGCCTAGTATAAAACCCTCAAGTGTAATGCTAAGGAATGAGTTGAATCTACAAGCCTGTAGTTTAATGGAATGGTCTAGATTACAGATACAAATTAGTGAGTTGTAGTCACATAGACATTATTTAAGCTACAAGAACTAATAAAATCACCAGGTAGAGACTATATAAAGAAGAGGTCTGAGGACCAAGCCTTGAGACATTCCATTGTAAAAAAAGGTTGCATGAGAATAGGGGAAACAAAGGATATTGAGAAGGAGAAGCCAGTGAGGTAGAAAGACAATCAGGACAGCAGTGTCTTGAAAGTCAAATGAAGAAAAGGTTTTAAGAACAATAATGTGCCTATGGCCCTGAGAAATCAAGGACTTGGAAATGATCATTAATTTTAGACATTTAGAGGTCTTTGGTGATCTAGACCAGAAGCTTCCATGAAGTGATGGCGCCAAAAAACCTCAGTGTACTGGGTTTGAAGAAGAATGGGAAAAGAGAAACTGCAGATAGCAAATCTGTGTAGTTCTTTAGAGATCTTGTGTGACGTCATCTGAGAAATAGGGCAGCAAGATGAAAATGTTGGGGCAGAGAAACATTTTTAAGATAGCAGTCAAATAGTATATTTGAATGATCATCAGAATAATACAATAGTCAGGAGAAGATTGTTTTAGTCAATGCACATAAAATTCTCTTTAAGTCATTAGTATTTCACTGATAGGAATGCAAGAAAATTCCTTTCCCTGAGGAGACTAAAGAATTTTCCAAGGTTTATGGTAGCAAATGTCACAAATAGATTTTAATTCCATGTTTCTCTTTGCTGTTATGTTTCCCTTTCAGGACAAAGTTACATGAAGACTGGTTCCAAAACTATGCTAAAGTTTAAAATGGTGGAAGAAATCATTAGGTGTCCACTACGGAGTAAGAAACTTGGCAATCCACTAGTTTGCCATGCCATTAGTTTCATTTAATAGACACCATCAGCCTGCAATCACAAAAGTGATATTTGCTTTTTGAGGGTGGTCATATTTTCTAACGTGTAATGCTGACACCTAACCTCTGGCCATATAGAATTTGGCCAGAGCACTCCAAGGCATCAATCCATGGGCTGTCAATTGACCTATACAGAGGCCTATAAGCTGATCTTCAGTAAAAATCTCTGCTCCAAAAGTGGTTCAATTATTTAGATGGGTGGTCCACATGGATTTTTTTTGGGGGGAGGGGGGATTTGAATTGGAAAAAGCAAAGAGAATCAGGCAGTAGACAGAAGAGACATAAAGAGTCAAAGAGAAAATGACACTGAGAGATGTACTCCTTCACATTAATTCCTGATTGCCAGCATATAGATCAATGAACTACCACTTTTGAGTAGGGTCAGGATAATCTAGACCATCTATAGATCTTGTTAAATTAAGAGGCTTTCCTCGCCAGATTATAGATGACCTTATCTCTAAAACTCTAATTGGGTAACTCCCACTTCACCTAGGTTCAAGATATGGAAAGAAGAGAATGGAGATGGAGAAAGTAAACACCACGTGCGTCCTTCTGTGAAATTTTGGAAAAGGGAAATACGCCTTTCCTGCTGTGTTGACCCAACATCTCTGGAGGGTCAGATCTAAGGTGATGTTTGCTCCTCTCTCCCACCATCGCTTCAAGCATGTGTCCTTTTTGCTTTAGACAAAGAACTTAATCACTCATTCATTCAATAAATATTTACTGAATCTATACTATGTACCATATACTGCATTAGTCACTGGGATAACAGCTGTGAACAAAATAGACAGAAATCTCTTTCCTTTCCAGTGACAGGGTAACAGAGATATTTTAAAAGCAAAGTTGCATATAAAATGCTAGATGCTGTGAAAATAAATGCTAAGGAGAGCAATTAATCAGAGAAAGACATTAGGAGTGAGTTTCTATTTTCAGTTTCTAAGTGGAATATTGCTGAATTTGAGCAAAAATCTGAAGGACGAAAATGAATGAACCATGAGAATATCCAGGTAAAATCATTCCAGACATAGGATATAGTGCCCACAAAGACTTTACCTTGTGTATTTGAGGAATAGAAATGAGGTTAATTCTGCTAGAGTAAATTGAATGATATTTTAATGTACACATCAGTTATCTATTGCCACAACTATACTGCTTAATAAACGATCCTAATTCAGCAGCTTAAAACTGCTAGAATCTAGTTAGCTCACTAGTCTGTGGTTTACAAATATAGGTTTGGACTGACCAGACTATTTATGTCCCAGATGGGCTGACTCTCATGTCTGGTGAACAGCGGACAATCAGCTAATCGCCATACATCTCTTATTCCCTAGCATGCTAAACCCAGGTGAGTTCTCATGAACATGGCTCAGGGCAAAAGCAACCAGGAAAAAAAATACCCTCCTGCAACTAATAAGCAATTACAGAAAGGTTGTAAGACACATAGGTCATATGCAAAAGTCAATCACTTTCCTATATACCAGCAATGAACACTTGGAATTTGAAATTAAAAACACTATACTATTTACATTAGCACTCCCTAAAATGAAATACTTACTTATAAATCTAACATATTTGTGTAAGATCTATATGAGGAAAATTACAAAACTCTGATGAAAGATATCAAAGGAGAAGTAAACAAATAGAGGATATTCCATGTTCATGGATAGAAAGACTCAATATTGACAAGATGTCAGTTCTTCCCAACTTGATCTATACATTCAACACAACCCCAGGCAAAATTCCAGCAAATTATTTTGTGGATATTGACAAACTGATTCTAAAGTTTACGTGGAGAGGCAAAAGACCCAGAATAGTCAACACAACATTAAAAGAAAAGAACAGAATTGGAGGTCTGACACAACCTGACTTCAATACTTGTTATAAAGCTACACTAATAAGGACATTATGGTACTTTAAAAGAATACATAAATAGATCAATAGAGCAGAATAGGGAGCCCAGAAACAGAGCAACGCAAATATAACCAGTTGGTCTATGATAATGGAGCAAAAGCAATACAATGGATAAAGGACAGACTTTTCAACAAATAGTGCTGGAATAGTTGCAGATCTAGATGCAAAAAAAAAAAAAAAAGAAATCTAGACAGAGACCTGATAATCATAACCAAAATTAACTCAAAATGGATCATAGACCTAAATGTAAAACACAAAACTATAAAACTCCTAGAAGATGACACAGGAGAACATCTAGATGACCATTGAGTCTGGTGATGATTTTTTAGATATAACACCAAAAGCACAAGCCATTAAAGAAACAATTGATAAGTTAGACTTCACTAAAATTAAAAACTTTTGCTCTGTGAAAGACACTGTCAAGAGAATGAGCAGACAAGCCACAGACTGGGAGAAAATATTTACATAAGACATGACTGATAGAGGACTGTTATCCAAAATATACAAAGAGCTCTTAAAATTCAACAACAAGAATATGAACAACTGGATTAAAAAAATGGGCAAAAGATCTCAAAAGACACCTTACCAAGTAAGATATACAGGTGTCAAATAACTATTCAAAAGATGGTCAACATTATATGTCATTAAGGAAATGCAAATTAAAACAACAATGAGATACCACCACACACCTATTAGAATGGCCAAAATCTAAAACACTGACCACACTAAATGCTGGGGAGGATGTGGAACAACAGGAACTCTCATATATTGCTGGTGGGAATGCAAAATGGTACAGCCACTTTTGAAGACAGTTTGACAGTTTCTTACGAAACTAAACATGCTCTTACCAACCATACAATCCAGCAGTTGCATTCCCTGGAATTTACCCAAATGATTTGAAAACTTGCATCCACTCAAAAACCTGCACATAGATGTTTATAGCCAGTTAATTCATAATTGCCAAAGTTTGTAAGCAACCAAAATGTCTTCCAGTAGATGAGTAGATAAATAAACTGTGATACATCCAGACAATGGAAAATTATTCAGCACTGAAAGGAAATGAGCTATCAAGCCATGAAAATATATGGAGGAACCTTAAATGGATATCACTAAGTGAAAGAAGCCAACCTGAAAAGGCTACATACTGTATGATTCAACTATATGACATCTGGAAAAGGCAAAAGTATGGAGAAAATAAAAGGTCAGGTTGCCAAGGATTAGGAGGGAGAGAGGGATAAATAGGCACTGAGGATTTTTAGGGCAGTGAAACTACTCTGTATCATACTGTAATGGTGGACATATGTCATTATATATCTGTCAAAACCTCTGGGATGTACAACACCAAGAGTGAACCCTATGTAAACTACATACTTTGGGTGACAATGACCTGTTGTAGTAGGTTCATCAGTTGTAATAAATCTACCATTCTGATTTAGGATGTTGACAGTGGGAGAGAACGTGTGTGGTGTGGGAGGGGGGATGTGAGAACTTTCCACTCAGTTTTGCTGTGAACCTCAAACTGCTCTAAAAAATAAAGCTTATTTATTTTGTTTTAAATAAAGCTTATTTTAAAAAACAAACAAAAAACTAAATAACAACCCAAAAAAGCAAGGAGAAAGAGCCAAGGGGTTTTTCAAGAATCTTCTTTGTCAAGTTTGCTACTATTCACTGGTGAAAGCAAGTTGCAGTGTTCAGCCTAGAGTGGGAAGGCACTACAAGGTCACATGAGAAAGAGCATGGATAAAGGGAAGGGAGAAGAATTGTGATCATTAAGGCAATAAGCCCACCACAACTAGCTAATTATTTCTGGTTGATTTAATGCAGGAAGGTCAAGATAAAAATCAACTTTTTTATTACCTGGTTCTGTTCTCCACATATTACAGTTTCTTACCCCAATTCCATCGTCATTCAAACCATAATCACGACCCATCCTGCCAGTAACAACATCCCTAAGCCTCACCCACCCTTCACCCTGTCCTTAACAACATCTCTGTTCATTCCATCACTGAACTGAAAGTTAAATTGAGAGCCTCAGAGATAAAATCGGTGTATTTATTATACATTACTTGGATAAACAAATAAATAAATAAAGTGATTTTACTTTTAGGCCAAAATAAAATGTTCAGAACGTGAACTAATCATAACGTTTGGAAACACTCTCTGATAGTGAGGCTTCTTCATACATTCAATCCACAAATATTTATCTAATGCCTACGTTGTGTTGAAAACTGTTCTTGGTCCTGGAGATCTGGAAAAAAAAGCTGTCCTCATAGACAGAAATTCTGGTAAAGGCCAAGTGATAGTTCAAAAGAAAAAACGAAGAGGAAAATATGCATTGTGTCTGATTGTGATTATTTTAGTAGCAAGCAATAACGACTTCAACAGTGTTGACAAGGCAGCGCAAAGGCCGAGGAGGTAATTATGTAGATGAAGCAGGTAAGGGCCACACGTATACTTGGTGGACCGGAATCTGGGAAAGGAACAAGGAACTGGGGCTGTCTGAAGGCCAGCGGCCAGCAGACGCTGCTCTCCAATGCCATCTCAATCCTCATACCCTCATTTTCTTTACTAAAATTTCGATCTGAGGGCTTTATGACACTTTTTCGGCAAGGCTTTTCCTTTTCTGCCCCCCCCCCCCGCCCCCTCTGAAGACGGGGCCAAAAAAGGTAGATGTCATTGCTGAGGATTAAGAAATGAAGTGTATATTTAATTCCAATTTTATGTCGCAAAGGCTATTTCCAATATGTGAGGTGAAGACAGAAAAATTAATTTTCATTTAAGAGGAACGAAGAAAAGTGACACTTCCTTGGCCCGTACGGGGATCGAACCCGCGATCTTGGCGTTATTAGCACCACGCTCTAACCAACTGAGCTAACCGGCCACTGGGCAAGCCGCTGTTTTCATTCAAAAGTTAAAAATTGTGTTTACATTCTTTTGTTTAAAACTAAAGATCTTTCTTCTTCCTTTCCAAAGGAGACTTTCGTTTAACTTTTTTAAGCCAAGATCAAGTCACATTGCTTCTTCAAGCCTCTCTTCCTGTTTTCCATTTCCCCTTTCTGCGCTCCTGCGAAAAGAAAAAGACAAGGTAAAAACTCTTCCTCTGGCAGAAATGAACTTCGCCTCTCCCGTGGAAAACAAACTTTCTCAAACTCGTCGATTCCGCTCCGAGAAAACACAGTGAAACATTCACCACAGAGGTTTCCTCTTTCTCGCCTCGGGAAGGATCTGGGATGAGAAGTTGGTGGTTCTGAGTTTTACTTCCGAATGGGCAGATTCTAAACTGACCCTCCAGCCAGCATGGCTGCTGGGTTTGGTCCTGGCTCCCGGCAGGAGGATTCCTCTCCAACCCGGAAGGAAAAAATCTCCGGCAGATCCGGATTCCTAAGGACTCGGGAGATGCTCCTTCTCTGAGCTCCCGTGACGACGCCCGGAGGTGTGAATGTCTGAGGCTTCCCTTTGCGGTTTTATTATCATGAACGGCTTGTGTTTCCCTTTCGTGTCCTTGAGGACGAGGACTGTGCTGTCTTCATTCCTCTGGCACCCGCGGAGCCCGCACAGCTTGCTAGGTTCTCAGTCACCTAATTTAATGAATGGGGGAAAGGGGCCAGAAGGTCATTTCTGCCACTGATCTGGTCTTCGAAATCGAGCGCAAAGATACTCCGGGTCAGTCAAATGTCATCAGACGTTTCCATTTTTTCTTCAAGTTATGTTCAACAGAAATCAGTTCACCTCCTCGCTGGGGAGTGTGGTGTTGGGGTGGAAGATGGTGGAGAAAGATGCACTTCAACAACAACTCGGAGATCTCCATTGGCCAAAAAGGACTATCCCTCCCAGTTCCCGCCGCTCTTGCTCCGGGAAGAATTCCAAGCACTTCCTTCTTAGCCAAGCTCCTTCCGCGGTTCTTCTCATCCGGCAGCGCCTCGGGCTCCTGGCGCTCAACTCGCTGCGCCTCCCACAGCCCAATGGTTTTCAAGTTCAACAAACTTGGCGCGCATTTCTTTCTACACACGAAACACACAAGGACGGCAATGCAACCCAGGTTTAGCAGGTGCAGGGTGCGTGTGCGTGTGCGTGTGTGTGTGTGTTGGAGGAGACAGTCTGAGCTCCAGAGCCCTCGCAAAGATCCTGGGCGGGCAACTCTTCTTCCCGGACAGTTTCCCAGGAACTCAGCGTCCCGCTCTGAGTTTGTTGCCCACGCAGGTCAAAGCCATTTTGAGTGGAAAGAGGGATCCCCACCATTTCTGGAGTGGCAATGGCACCTGCGACCGCTCTAGATTTTCGGGCCACTTTCAAGTTTCTCGGATTTCTATTTTGAAAGCAAAAAGAGTGACGCTCAGCTGGCCATCAGGCCCCCTGCATTGAGAAGCCCCAGCAGCTGTGCAGATCTCCAAACAGTCCAGGGAAGGACGTGTTGTAATGTCCACTCTGAGTGGAACCTCTTAACGTTGGGTTTGAAGGCTGTTCCAATAAAAACAAGATATAAATAAATGCTGAAGAAGTAACAGAGCTTATGCGTCATCCTCAGTCAAGTTCAGCCTTTAGCCTTCAAATTTTGTTACCCATGTCCCTCCCCCAAATTTTAAAACTATGTCCCCCTGGAGCATTTTTTGGACAACTAATTGATTTTTATCATAAGATTAAGTTGTTGATTTTCTTTGTGTTATAAAAATTGACAATTTACAAATTAAACTGTTGCATCACTTGAATTTATTAAACATAAGTTCTGGATAATTTGATGCAATCATTATTTATGAAAAAATGCATGAACACCTACTTCTTTTACAGCCTTTAATCTTATGCCATTATTTTCTTCTTGAAATTCACTTTCCCAGAAATATATATCAAAACATAAATTTATTCTATGCTTGAAATTATTTTAAGCTTCCAATATCCTACTTTCCTGCAACAAAAAATGTATATGCACATCACAATTAAGTTGGGGGAGGGCATAAGGCTCTAATTTTTATGAGTTCCTCTGTACTGAATTATTTTAAAAATTATTACTTATACACAGTTAATCATAACAGAAATGTTATAATTTGAGAACTAATCTAAAATTGTAGGTAAAAAATAATTGAATGTTTATCTAAATAATACATCTAGGCTTTTAAAATTAGTTCATACAATCACGGATAAATTAAACATTGCCAAGATAAGTCATGTTTCAGCATTATTAGTTTACAACTACTGAGGAAATGTATTTTAACATACAAATAAAAGGAAAGTAAATCAGATTTTGTGATACAAATGTCTCACAATTGTTTAACAATTTCTGAGTTAATCGCAAAAAAAATCACATGGTAATCCACCATCAATAATTATTTCTCACATTCTATTACGTTTGATAACTTGACTAGATTCTCCATTAACTCATTTAAAGCAAATAATTAGAAATTATTTCTTCTTGACTTGCTAAAGGATAGCTATCTAGGTATTAGAATAATTCAATTATCTTACCCTTTCCCCAGCCTTTCTAAGTGTCCCTGTGTTGGAGCCTGGAGCTTACTGCACTTTGAGTTCATGAACTTTGGTCAGATTTAGAGTAAGAGGAACATGTTTCTTTTGCAGGGTGAGAAAAGGCCATTGAGAAATGAACACCTTGATATCAGGAGTGTTCTCAGAAAGGGCAGTTTTAGATAAAATCCATGTGGTGATTGATGACTAGGAAATTGATTGCCTGGTGCTAGCTGGGCGCTTGCACTTCTTGCAAGGTCTTCCTGTGCCCCAAGAGTGAGATTAGCTTGGTTTGATCACTGTCGCATTGGACCAATGGAACTCACTCCCTGAAAAGTGAGAAAGGGAAACGTCCACCAACTATCACATCCTCTGCTTTGTGGTAGCCACACTCCTGAGGGTTGGGTATTACTGAATGTTTAAGTAAGTTCATCATGATCACAGGTTAACAAGCAGCCAGGGCACAGGAAAGCCATCCCCATCTATGCCTTGGGAGTCAGCATTGAAACACTTTGGAATTTGGACCTATGCAGTCAGTGGAGAGATACTCCTAAAATCTCAGTAACATTAGGAAATATATTAATTTGATTATCCACATTGCAGGGCAAAAGAAACTTGCTACATGAACTACAAGAATGTCTTCATTGATGTGAAAAGGATTTTGATGACATCACAAATTGTTTCTTATTTGTGGGGAAAAGTCTTACTGTCGAGTACCTTTGTGGGGTTCTGCCCTGGCATGGAAAAATTTTCAATTGAAAGAAATGAAAATGTAGCTTACTTCTAGCTACTCTGGGTAAACATTGTAGAGGAGAAAGAACAGTGATGTGCATCAGTTGAAAGGGGGCCCAAAAAAATAGAGTATCAAATAAAAAATTAGATGATAGGGCAATTGGTGTATATAAGACATAGCAGTATAAATATGAGTGACCCAGAACAGAAGAGCATTTTACCTCTCCTAGCCTCACTGGGCACTTGCTGCAGCCCACCATTTCAGCACATACAAAGGCATAAGCAAACCGAGGAGCATTTGTTTATGAAGACAACTGAACTTTAGGAAAGAACACTGCAAGTCTATGGCAGGCTCTTTCCCAGGGCTGCTCTCATTTCCCATTAGTTCTGTCAGCACAGTTGTTCAACCTGCATAGGAGAGATCATGAAAATAGCAACTTTGCTGTTGCTGCTGAGGACAGCTCACTTGATTAGTACACTGTTTTTTAAAGTAGCAATCTTGGGGGCAAAAACACCAGGCGGACCAGTGATTCTCCCAGCTTTCAGTTCTGAATAAGTTTGGAGCAAACAACGGGTGAGAGGGTGAAGTGGGGTTTAATAGGGAGATGAAACAGCCATCGGTGGGTTAAAAAGATCTGCACAAATCCCACGTTGACCTGAAGATGTGTGCATGTGCCACAGAGACAGAAGTGAACAAAAACCACCCCCACACACTCCTGCATGACTGAGGCTGTGCCCATACACAGAGGAGACACAACATATTATCTCAAATATCTAATATTTAACAAAAAAATTATGAGCCATGCCAAGAATCAGGAAAGTGTGACCCATACACACGAGAAAAAGAAGACAATAGAAACTGCTCTTGAGAGGACTTAGATGTTGAACCTAGAAGACAAAGACTTCAAAGCAACAGTTATGAATATTTTCAAACAATTAAAGGAAACCACATTAAACAATGAAAAGAAGTATGGTGATAATGACTCATCAAATGGAGAATTTCAATAAAGGAATAGAAATTATGTTTTTAAAACACAAGCAAAAAATATGGAGTGAAAAAGTACAATATCAGAAAGAAAAAATTAAATGCCAGAAAGGAAAAATTCACCAGAGGGATTCAACAGTAGATTTGAGCTGTCAGAAGAAAGAACCAATGTACTTGAAGATGCATCAATGGAGATTATCCAATGTGGAGAACGGAAAGAAGAGAAGAGAACAGAGCCTCAGAGATCTGTGAGACACCATTAAGTGTACTACCACAAAGAGAAAGATTAAAAGGCAGAAAAAATATTGTAAAATAATGGCCAAAAACTTCCCACATTTGCCTAAAAACATCAAGCTACACATCAAAGTAGCTCAACAAATCCCAAGAAGGATAAACACAAAGATCCACACTTTCATATACACCACTCTAATCACTGAAATCTAAAGACAGAGAGAAAATCTTGAAAGCAGGAACAGAAAAATGATTCACCTACGCCAGGGAAACACAACAAGAAAAATAGCTGACTTATTATCTGAAACAATGGAGATTATAAGATAGTGGAATGACATATTGAAAATGCTGAAAGAAAAAAAGAAAACTATCAACAAAAAATCCTATACACAGCAAAACTATCTTTCAAAAATGAAGGCTCTCCCAGAAGAACAAAGACTAAGATAACTCGTTGGTAGCAGACATGTCTTATGAGAAATAATCAAGGAAGTTCTTCAGGCTGAAAGGAAGTGACGTCAGATGATAGTTCAAATACATGTGAAGAAAGACAGTATCAGTAAAGGCAATTAAGTAGATAATTATACAAAGACAGTAAAAGTATGCACTTTTCTGATCTCCTCTTTACGGACTTAAGAAATGATAGCTTAGAGCATTGATTTTGAAATTGTATCATTGGGCTTATAGTGTTAATGGTCACAATTTTTCTCAGAGTACTTCTCAAACTGCTCTATGCTTCTTTAATGGGCAAACTGTCTGATTGCTGTCTTTGTGGACAATTTCAAAGACAGTTGTCTGCCAGAAGACTGATTTTAAAGGGCCACTTGAGTTCATATGCCGCTGTTGAAACTACAATAGTGTGTGGTGTTATTTACTGCCTCAGGATAGATGAGTGTGAAATGGAGTAATACCTAGACAAGGTGTAGACGTGCTGAAGTGTCTCCCTTTGCTTGAAATATATTTTTCTTACAATAGATATTTTCTCAGCTAGTTCCTAGGATGTATAAAGTATCACTTTGTCTGTAATCTGGCACCGTGTAACTACTGCTATTTCTGTGTTTTTATAACCTTGATTTATACTTCTTTTTCTAATCAGCATTATTGAGGTATAATTTACATA